>NC_056679.1:14716153-15020961 GCF_018350215.1 Panthera leo
TCTGGGATCCATGTAGAGCAGGTGAGTTAAATATTTAAAGTCCCATAAGTTTCTATATATATAGAAAAAATATTTCTCTACCTAATACATTGGCTGGGACAATCAACCACCTTTTATTGATGGTTGTGGTAATTGGGATTCACATTTGAGGTTTAAATTAATTAAGTCGATGTTTTTAAAGACTTGTTTTCAAATTTCCAAGTTTTCTTAGATTATTATGAGATGTGATTTGCACTTCTTGTGGACCTACCCACTGACTATAAAAATCACTCAGTGGCTGTTTGTAATGGATTAACCACATGTGATTCTGACTTCTCTAAAATCCAACTGCATGGTGGAATTATTATTTAATGTTTAGTTATGTTCAAAACAGATACTTTGCTATGATACTCCAAACAGCCCTAGTGGAGACGCCATGTTGGTCTTCTAAAATGCTGATCTGACCACATTACTCCTGGACTTAAATGCTCACTGGCTTCCCCTTGCTCCTTCACTGGGCCCATTACTATCTGGCCTTTACACCTCCAGCTGCCCCTGAGGGCCCCTGCTCACCCTGCTCCATCCACGATGCACTTCTCTGTTCCCTCCATTTGTCTTGCTTCCTCTTGCCTTTGCACATGCTATTTGCCTGGTTTGGGAAGTGCTTACCTTCTCTTCACCTAGATGACACCTACCCTTTCTTCAGTCCTCAGCTCAAGAATCACTTTCCCGACCTCCCCTGGCCAGGTCACAACTCTCTATTGCACACTCTGACAGCACCAGCTTTCATAACATCACTCACAGTGACAGTTATGCATTTATTTGTGTGGCTATTTAATGGATGTCAGCAGCCAAGGCAGCAGACTCAGGCGTGAGACGAAAGGAAGACCAATCAAGTGAGAAAAGCAAAGACAATTTATCTTGGGCTTTCTATAGAAAAAAATGTCAGCTGCTGTCATTCATGTTTGGGGAAGAAACTTCAAGGCAGGCTGAAGAATGGAAAAGCTTTAAAGTAGGCAAGGGTGGGGGGAAGGGAAGCTTTCTCTGATGAGAGGGTAGCTTTGGAATTTAACATTTCCTTTCAGAGAGGTATTTTCTCCTAAAAGTAAACAAACTAAGATACTATTCTCCTAACAGTGGAGCACTCTCCAGATTCAGTTTGCTTGAAAGAAACAGGAAACAGAAACAAAGTAAAAGACTTTGGGTCACTTAATAACTCTTAAATGTTTGAATATGAATTCTGATAGTTTGAGAGTACAGTTCTGACAAATACACTCTTTTGACCTGAATGAGATGCTACATTATTTTAAAAATCTAGTGATCGTTTAACACTCTACTTCAGTCAATAGAATGGGGGATGCCTCCTTTGGATGTATCCCACGTTCAAGCACTTATAACTCATTAAAGAGTTCCTGGCCTCTGCTGCATTTGTAGACCTGGGTCAATGCCTTAGTTCAGTGTTGTACTTAGCTGTGTTGTCTTGGGCAAGTTACTTAACCTTTCTGAACCACACCTGTAGCACCGGTCTGATCATTTTGTGTCCCAGGTTATTGTGGGGATTAAATAAAATTTAACAATTTGTGTAAGCACATGACAACACCTGGCACAGAAGATGCATTCAGACAGTATTTCCCCAATATGGAAAACGGGATGTAGCCATCACTAAACACATGAATGCCTAAAAATGGTACTTGAAATGCAAATTCTATTTAGCAATTCTTGTTTATCTGTTGTTTCCAATACACAATGTAGATAAACTCATAGCTAAAAATATAGTGGCCCCAAAAAGAGCTGGGTCTCCTAACAGCTCTCTCGCAATCCCACCCTCTTACGATTTTCTTTTTGTTATGCTTGTGTCTCAAAATCAGGTTCTTTGAAATAATTGGGATTCTGCCTATATCTCAAGTAAAAGTAATATGCAGTTGCTTGTTTAGTAGAGTCTAACGTTTAAAATTAAAAGAACATTTAATTTATCTTGGCATAGCGCTGATAAAAAAATTAAGCTAGTAGGGGCGCCTGAGTGGCTCAGTTGGTTAATTGTATGACTCTTGATTTCGGCTCAGGTCATGACCTCACAGTTTGTGAGTTCAAGCCCCCAGCTGGCCTCCCAGCTCACAGTGCAGAGCCTGTTTGGGATTCTCTCTCTCCCTCTCTCTCTGCTCCTCCCCCCTCTCAAAAATAACTAAATAAACATTAAAAAAAATTAAGGTAGAAAAACAATATCAGACATACATATTCACTCAAGAATATTGCCCGGTTCAGTGCCAGACACTGGGGAATGCAATGAAAAGACACCGCCAGGCCCAGTGGGAGACTGACAGACATTGGCCAGAGCATATATAAAAACAGAATTCTCATGGGGCACCTAGGTGCCTCAGTTGGTTAAGCATTTGACTCTTGACTTTGGCTCAGGTCACGATCTCACAGTTCATGAGATGGAGCCCCATGATGAGCTCCATACTAAGCATGGAGGCTGCTTAGGATTCTCTCGCTCTCCCTCTGCCCCTCCCCCACTCATGCTCGGAGGCTCTCTCTTTCTCTCTCTCAAAATAAATAAACATTTTTAAAAAGCCATCAAAAACAGAACTCTGACCCTTAACCTGCAGCAGGCTACCCAGGAAACCAACCCCTGTTTCTGTAATAACGCAGCCAGCCTGCTAGAAGTCAGACCTACAAGACATCAGATTTCTATCCTTAGTAACAATTCTTTAGATTTCTTTTCTCAAATTTTCTGCTTGCAATAATAGAGTGCAAGTCCCTGGAAAACTCACCACCTAATCAGCTCATCCTATTCATTCATTCATGAGATCTTACCACACCAATCTGCTTATAATACCCTGATAGTACCTTTTATTTCAGACCTCTGTGTCTTTGGAGGTACTGTTCCCTTAGCACTTTGAAGAGAGAACATTACCCTGCGTTCTGCAAGTATAACTCAAAAGCCATAGGACTTATTTCTAAACCACTTATGAATACAGATATGCTATGATCAATACAAAACAGTCACCCCCACACATTCCCCTACACCACCATGACTGCTCAAACCTCATCTCTGGAGTTTTAGGCCTTCATAGCCTGGGCTCACTTCCTTAAAACTGTAAAGAGTGGCAATTCGTCAGCCTTTAAAACTGAATTTGACTTTGGAAGATAGCCAAAACCAAATTTGGCTATTTGCAAATTTGATTTCGGGTGTGTGATCAAACTGGATAGTCCCATTTAGGCTAAAGGAATAAAAATACAGAAAAGTACTTGTGAGGCACAAGGATAGGCTGCAATTCTGACCAAAAAAAAGGAGGACCTTCAAAATTATTTTGCTTTTGTATAACATGGCTGCAAGAAGCTTGAATTCTGCAGTGGTGATAGTTTCAAAGGATCAGGGCTCACTTAGATATATGTGTATGTGTATTATATATGAATTACATGTATACAGAATATGTATGATATGTATGTATGTATACACACACACACACATATCATCATCATCAAATTTGTTTTTAAAAAATCAGACCAATGATCTTATTACCGCTAGACCCTAAATTACATCCTGGTAATAAATTTGATAATATAAGGAAGCTCCTATTCTTACTAGACAATTAAAAGTATCATTTGTTAAGTTGTAAAAATACATTTTGTCACCATGGTGTTATTTGGAGTGACATAAATAGATGATCATTTAATGGTGGGGTGCTGTAACTGGGTAGTATGAAACTGCATTGTATGAACCTTCTGTTTCCCCTGCAGTCTTTTGTTGTTGTTGAAATTTGTGGCTGTCATCTCACTCAGGGTAATGAACAGCTTTGCATGTGGCTTCTGCAGAGCCTGGCTGCTCTTCCTTTCTGAAAGAACCACCCTGCTGGCTCCCTGCCGGGCCCACCTGTTAGACATGAGGGGTTAGAAGCTGAGGATGAGTCTGGGTGAGCAGCCCAGCATGATAAGCACAAGTGGAAGAGAACCAAGCAGGGGACAGGTCTAGGGGGGCAGACCCCTTCTCAAGCACCAATTAATCTTTCTCCCACACCTCTGGGTGGCTTGGAACCCGACCGTGGGTTGTCAACTAGAATTTAGGTACTGTGTTTCTAAAAATCAGTTGCTAAATCCAAGTATCTACCACTTTCATAATCTGAAGATTCATATGACGACATTGAGCTGTGGCTCTCATAACTGCTCTGGCAACAAACCCCTCCATCAGCTGGGCAGTGCTGAGGGATGTAGGCCAAATGGATTCCAAATTGGCATTGTCACACTCCCAGGGATAAACAGTCCCCTTTCCCCACGCCCAGCGATCCCTTATCCGCATCAGGAAAGGAAAGTGGAGAAGGGGTTCTCCTCAGTTCAGCCCCACTGGGAGGACACCCTCTCAGCAAGCATGATGTTTTAATGCATTTTTGTCTCTACTTTCTACTTTCTTTTGTCACACATGCAAGGTGTGAATTTGGGTGACTAAAAGTTCCTTGGGTGACAGAGAATTCTTTTCAACTCATTAAGAATAATTCCTTGTAAAAAAACAAAACAACAGCAACAAAAAAACCAAAAACCAAAAACCAAAAAAAAAAAAAAAAACAAAACACAACAAAACTGAAATGACTCATTTTCCTAAGGCAGTAGCTGGGGCCCATGACAGGAGAGTGTGGATGGCTGAGAACTAAGTGTTTCCCAGAAGCAACAGGATTGATGAACACAACACGTTGTGTGCCAAACATATTCTGACTGAAGCAGGCAAACAGCAACTAAAGATTTCTTTCTTGGCCTACACACTTGCTTTTGAAATATGAACCACTTAGAGGTATTTATACATGGTTTGCAATCAATCCAGGAGAAGCTTTCATGAATTTGAAATAATGTCCTACTGCAGTTTCACATTAGGTTAGTTATGGTGACCTCATTTTAATTGTGTAATTTTCGCCATTCGGGGAGGAGCCCTGGAAGAAAAGTCAGAGGCCTTTCTAACTTTCTGACTTTGAGTCACTTGTTGCCTCTGAGCCTTTTTAAAAACTTAATCTGTAAAACAGTGATAAAACCTCCTCTGTATTCTTCACAAGGCATTAGGAAGATTAAGATCACATAATAAAGGGGAGATAGTCTTGGACAGTGCAAAGAATTTAAGCTTTGGAATTTAAACCATTTAAACTTAGTGTAGGTGTGACCCTAAGCAAGTTAACTTAACTTTCTGGGGATGAAGGAGAGGGTAATAATACCTACCATATGGGATTGCTGTTAAGTTCTGGAAAGACAAAATAAATAAAGTGCCTGCCAGAGCCTGTTAGAGTTAGCAGTCAGTAACTATTAGTTCTATCTTAAAATATAAAATGTTATCAGTTATAAAGTCTTTTGAATATTTCCTGAAAATAATATAAGCTTAATAAGTAAATGAGCAGGTAAGTCATCTTTTACATCTATGTGACACATCATGGGAAAAAGCAGAGAGTCAGAAGGTAAAGTTATTGATCCAGGCATGTCCACTAGTGAAGATATCTTAAAGCCAGCTCAAAGTGTTATCATTGAAGTCATGAGTATAAAAAATTCAAAAGAAATTAAACTCCAGTCTAGAAAGAAGTATCATTTATATTAATGCAACTATAAGAATCAACAAACAAATGGAAGATAATAGAAACTTCTTGGGGGTTTTCCTCCAAAATGGAATCAACGGCAATTAAATCAGAATTTTAAAGTAATTGCCTATTAACATTAGCACTTTGAGTTTGATTTAAATATGGATAAGTCTTTTTTTTTTAAATTTATGCAGGCATAATTTATACACAAAAAATTACACACATTTAATGGACATATCTTGACGAGTTTGAATGTATGCATACACCCATGATACCATCACCACAACCAAGGTACTAAACATACCCTCACATCAAAATAAATATGAATAACTCTTGTGCAACATACTTTTCTTGTCCTTTAATTTTTATTCCTGAAAGAACAAAAGTCAGTTCTCCTGAATTTATTCTGTTTTCCCTGAGATGATCTCCAGGAAATGATGACAAGTATGCCTCTAATGTTAACGCTGCAGATGTTTGAGCCTTGGATTTGCATACTGCATTAAATTGTAAAATTGGCCCAATAATCAATTCTAATCCTTAAACTTTGAAGGCTGTAAGTCATGACATCAATCACACATACAAATGAGCAGGAAAACAAAATGAGTTTCATGCAAATTTTATCTAGCCAAGTCCTCTCTCATTGGTATGGTGATAAACTGGCCTTCGGGGTGCGAGAGGGGGGAAGGCTTTAATTTACCAATTTCCAAGGTATGAATTCTCCCACCATGGCTGATTTCAAGCTACCAAAAATGCAATGGCCAGATCACAAAACTTCTGTATATTTGCCGGGGACAGTGAGTTCCAGTATACCACTGCCACCTACCATTTGAAATAAAAGGTGTTGGTAAGGTGCAAGTGTAGGAAAACATGAAAATATCAGGCGAACGTCAAGGGGCACCACAACACTCTGCTATCTTCAACCCCTTCTGCCCACCAGACCAAGAAGATGCTCTCCACCTCTGCCTCTTCCCACGTTACTGTGTCCCTGTGTGAATCCAGCTCATAACCTCCCCTTAGTTGTTTCTCCAGCCATCTGCACATCTTCACTCATTTCTCTCTGTCCATCTTTGGCTTTCTTTCCTCTCTGTTTCTACCCCTGTCTCTGTTTCTGTCTCTGTCTCTCTCTGGGTTTCTGTCTTTCTCTTCCTTTCCTAGTCTCTACCCACACTCCTCCCCTTACTTCTTTTGGGTAACATCTATATCCCAATGTTTACAAAGCCATATTTTGAGTATCTTTTCCAGTCTGGCTTGGCCTCTCAAGATTGAAGATTTAACTTAGAACAGAAACCTAAGTCTTACTACTTACACAAAATATCTGATAACTAATTTCTTTTTAATTACCCTGTTCCTCTCTCCCCAGCATTTTTCATTGATAGGGCTACAATGTAATATTGGGGGCTCCAAATAACTTAAAGCTTGAATTTAATTGTTTCACATTCAGTCTGTGCTTTTACCATTTTGTTGCAAAAGGAAATAAGGTTGCTACTTACACCACTATTTTTATGTGTCCTTTTAATTCCTAGAAAAGCAGCAGTCAACTATAGTCAACATGGATTTTAGGGCAACCTGAGTTATATACTACATAAAAGTGGTAAAGCAAGAATACGGATCACTTCTTTCCTTGGCCACATGCTGACACTTATAAAGATAATAATATTGTCCAAAGAGATACTATTTCCGTGGGTATAATATGTTGTTTCTTGGAATTCCTGAATGGCAAACCTAATGATATCTTGATCTCCTACAAAGCATTACACCCCTACAGATTTTAATAACAATGATTCCTTATACTTTCATGTGGTTTTGAACCAAAAAGGGTAGATGTGTGTGTGTACAATCATATTTCATTTACATGTTAAGATACCAGATTTCAGATATGTTAAACATCATATATGATACAGAATTATAATCGTAATGAATTATAAATTTAAATTTAAATTATCAATTTTATGTTCATTTTGAATGTCATTTAGGTAAGGTTCCTTAGGGAGGTAAATGAAAAAGAACTGAAATATACACTGAAAATACAATATCTATAACAAACGCATTAAGAATTTTAAGAGAGTGACCTGGGGAACCTGGGTGGCTCAGTCGGTTCAGTGTCCTACTTAGGTCAGGTCATGATCTCACGGTTCGTGAGTATGAACTCCACGCTGGGATGCTCATTCTCTCTCTCTCTCTCTCTCCCTCTCTCTCCCCCTCTCTCTCTGCCCTTCTTCCCTTGCACATGAGCTCTCTCTCTCTCTCTCTCTCTCAAAATAAATAAATAAATAAGCTTTTTAAAAAATTAAAAAAAAAAATAGAGTGGCCTGTAGCCTGGGATGGCAGAGAAAGGAAGGTTTTATGGAGAAGGAAAGCCTCTGAAAGATAGTGGACCATGTCATTTATTTTTACTTAATAGAAGTCCAATAATTTACTGAATCTGAGAGAATGACAGAGAGGCAAGAGACCATAAACATCATCTTCTGCAGCTTTCTCATCCTACAAAGGAGGAAGCCAAGTCCCAGAAAAGCTCAGTGGCTTGCCTAAAGTTACCTTGCTAAGCTGGGCCCTTGGGGACAGGTATGGCTCAGAGAGACAGAGGAGGTCTCTGTGCACACAAGAGCGAGAGCCAAGGAGGTGGCGACGTGCATGGATCCACTCCTGCCCCCTGAGGCTTATTCTAGGGCCATGGGATGGTTGAGTCTGTTTGCTCATGGTTAAAGGAATAGGGCTTCCCTGGCACAAGGCAGAGAATCCCAAGATCCAAACACAGTGACAAGCACTCCAGAGCCCGGTTCTGACTGAAGATGGGAAGTGAAAAATGGAACACTGAGGGCCTATGGGGCAGAGCTTTCTCGTAAGTCAAGAACTAAACAAGCATGGACCTTTCTTGGCACATACATTTCTTTCTACTAATCAAACATATAATCTCAGAGGCTTTTCTAGTACGCATTCTTAAGCAACTTTTACACAATTGATCTTTTATTTATTTATTTTTTTGCTTATTTCTGAGAGAGAGAGAGAGAGAGAGAGAGAGAGACAGAGCACGAGCAGGAGAGAAGCAGAAAGAGAGGGGGAGACACAGAGTCCAAAGCAGGCTCCAGGCTCTGAGCTGTCAGCACAGAGCCCAAGGCAGGGCTCAAACTCATGAACTACAAGATCGTGACCTGAGCTGAAGTCAGATGTTCAACCAATTGAGCCACCCAGGCGCCCCCACAATTGATCTTTTAGAAGCCACTTACTTGGTGGCACTATTCAGGTAGATCCTGGGATGTTTTCCATAAATGCCAGCATGATCGTGAACATAGGCGACATTTATTTAACTTTTACTGTGTCCTATGAGAAGCATAGTAGAAAGCTACCTTCTTTAATACTAAAAAACAACTCACTGCATTAGACACTATTTTTTTCTTTTCACCCTGCAGATAAGGAAACTGAAGTGTTGAGAAGTTACAGGGAATGTGCCCAAGTCCACATAGCCAGGAAGTGGCTGGTTTGAAACTTGAATGAAGTTTCTCTGACTTCGGAGCCAATGATCCTTGTCATCCGTTTTAGAAAGTAACTCTGTGTGGGCAGAATTTATGTCTAACATTTTACAATTCACATCACCATACTCCATGAAGAGAGAAGGTAGTTTACATGACTCAGCAGTCATTAGGGTGCCGAGGAGAGAAGAACCCTTTCAGATGCTCAGCTGGCTTTTTGGTCTTTGGTTCTAGCAAATGTCATTTTCAACTTTAAAAGTGACTTAGTTCAAAAAAGATACAAATATCTCACTTCAGGTAAGGAATGACTAGGGAATTGATTTAGGAACAGAGAGAATCTCAAAAACATTAAGGCTTTAAAAGAAAATTCCAGAAATAACTCTTGGCCAAACATGTATTTCTGAAGTGTGAAACTGCAACCCATTGCCAGATCTTCTGAATAAAATCTGTGAAAATCAAAGGACATAATCTGGTAGGATTTCTTCTCCCATTAGAACTATACTGAGATGCAGACAATTCTGGTTGAAACGTTTCACTCTTCCAAAAAGCAGCAGCTGGTCTCTGGTATAAAAAGCAAGTTGGTGAATAAAATTCACACTCTTCAAAATGTGCGAACATTGGTGAGGTTTTTTCAGCACTGCTTTCTCCTAAAGCTAAACCAGGGAGGCAAACACTGCCTTTTAAAAATGCCTTTTAAATTTAAATTCCTGTCATTTTTCTGGGTAAAATGTTGTATTTACAGTGCAGCATAGTCAAGGTTAGCATGTATGTGTGCACACACAAATACAATGCCCTTCTAGCTTCAAAACAAGCTACGAGTCCAAAAAATGATCTTCGATTCATTTAAACAAAGACCTAATTTTATCACAAAATCCTGAAGGTGTGCCTGACAACCATCTATATATTGCCACACAAAGTAAATCAGTTTCTGGCACAATACTTCTGAACTCAGTGTCTAATAATGCATATATTATTTTCCCCAAATCTAAAATTGAGGTGGCTCTACTAAGTAACATTTATATAACACAAAGAACTTTCCTTTTCTTTAAATTTATCAGGTTACCAATAAGATTCAAGCAATGATGTTAATTTCATAAAACTCAATACTTTTCCAGCCCCTTGGTTCAGCAAAATGATAATACTTAAAACACTTCATCTAATGTGACAGTATCTTTGGAAAGGTGAATATCTAGAAGGGATTTCCATCTATTGGAATCTGTAAGACTTTTTAGATGAGGTAATATTTTTTAACAGCTTTTTCTGGTTTTAAAGGAAAGAGAGTCTCACAGGTAAACTAAACACATATGCCCATCGTTTATTAGTTTGACTTTTGCTATGATCATCCACGTGCTTTTTTAAAAAAGTTAATTTCATTTTTAGAACAGTTTTAGACTTACAGAAAATAATGCAAAGAAAATTCAGAGCTTACTCTGTAAACTCTCACACCCAGTTTCCCCTATTATTAATATTTTTATATTAGTGTTGCATTAGTATTACAATGAATGGACCAAACTTTTTTAACCAAAGTCTATATATTCATATTTCCTTAGTTTTTACTTTATCTACTTTTTTTAATGTTTATTTTTATTCATTTAGAGAAAGAGTATGAGTGGGGGAGGAGCAGAGAGAGGGAGAAAAAGAATATCTTGCAGGCTCTGCACTGTCAGCAACAGAGCACAATGTGGGACTTGAACTCACAAACTGTGAGATCGTGACCTGAGCCGAAACCAAGAGTCAGACAGTCACCCAGGCACCCCCCTTATCTACTTTTCATTTTGTAAGATCTTCTTCATGACACTACATTATATTTAGTCATTATGTCCCATTAAGGCTTCTCTTGGGTATGGCAGTTAATTAGACTTTCCTTGTTTTCGATGATCTTTACAGTTTTGAGGAGTACGTGCCAGATATTTGTAGAATATCCCTCAACTGGGATTAGCCTGATGTTTGTCTTGTGTTTACATCGGGTCATGGATTTGGGGGAGGAAGACCACAGTGGTAGAGTGCCATTCTCATCACATTAAGAGTACTTACATTACATACTATCAACATGACTTATCACTGTTGATGTTGACCTTGATCACCTGGCTGACGTAGTGTTTTTCAGGTTTCTCAACTATAAAATTAATCTTTTATTCTCCTTTCCATACTGTCCTCTTTAAAAGGAAGTTACTATGTGCAGCCCACACTTAAGGACAAGGGAATTATGTTCCATCTCCTTGAGGGCAGAATATCCACATTAAGCTTTTTAGAATTCTTCCACATGGAAGATTTGTCTCTTCTCTGCCATTAATTTATTTATTCAGTCAATTACTTTTATCAGTATGGACTCATGGATATTTATTTGACACTTTCAGTTATAATGCAATACTATTTTATTTAATGTATTTATTTTATTTAATGTACTACTCAAATTGTTCCAATTTGGCCATGGGGAGCACTTTCCATTGGCTCCTGTGTTCCTCTGACATATCTCTATCATTGTGCTAGAATCAGCCATTTCTCCATGGACCCCTGGTTACTTTTATTGGGCAATGGTATTAAAAACCAAGATTGGGTAGCAGATATACTCGTTGTAACTGGAGTGTTATTGCTTCTAGGTCTTCTTAACTAATACAGCAAGGAAATATATGTGTGTATACTATCCCATGTAATACACATATCTATAAATATTTCTATATGGGTTATCTGTATCTATATGAAGCTCAACATGAGTCATACTGATCTCTCCAACTCTAATCCATAAATCCTTGGGTATTTTTAGCCTTCTCCCCTTGCTTACCTGTAAAATTCACCTCCAACAGTGAGAACCTGGCTCCTACCATCTGCCATCCATTTACCTAATTGTTCAATTCCACTATATATGCATAGGTGTATCAGAATTCCTTTTTTTTTTAATGGCTTATTTATTTCTGAGGGCAAGCGGGGGAGGTGCAGAGAGGGAGAGGACAGAGGATCTGAAACAGGCTCCACATTGACAGGAGAGAACCCGATGCAGGGCTTGAACTCACAAACCGTGAGATCACTATCTAAGCCGAAGTTGGACGCTCAACCAACTGAGCCACTCAGGCACCCTTGTATCAGAATTCTTTTTTTTTTTTTTTTTCTTGTATCAGCATTCTTAACCCATACTCTCATAGGAAACAACTTTATCAACTACAGGACAGTGCTAATACACAATTTCTTTTGCCTTCAGTCTTACAGACTCCACTCGTTCCAAAGTCACCTACGTCGGCGCCGTCCCCCCTCCACACACACAGACACCTCTTTCAGTGACGTTGTTCCACACATTTGTAACACAGTTAGATTGTGTTGTCATATCCATTGCACTTTAAAAAGTAAAGGAAGCTAAATATATTAAGCTGTTTTGTTTTAATCTAGATGCCAGAATATTTAAAATAGAATTATATTTTGTTCTAGGTTTGCAGGTATTTTGAACACAATGTTTAATCTCTACAGTCACTGAGTTTATTCATGATGCTTATCTCTCTTTGTCTCCTTCTCACACACACACCCCTATACCTAAACCTCTTTACTACGATAAATTTTATATAAATCCATATGTTGGAACATTTCATATTTTACCTTCTAGCAAGATAAACTGTATCTTTTAGAATTATGCATTAGAAAGAATATAAGTATATAAACACACTCTCTGAGAGATGACTCCACCTATAAAGATTTTCATTATCTTCTCTCTTCTTCTCTTAAAAAAAAATAAAAGCAAGGGAAACGTTGCCTTGGCCTCTCTGTTCATTACTGGAAAAATATAATTGAATAGTTGACAGATCGGGGCTGTGAACAAAGTGTAAAGCCAGAGTTTTGCTTCAGGGGCTCAGGTCTGCACTCCCCAAAGGGAAGGTGACATACAAAATAAGCCTGGGTCATACAGGATAGAACATGTGGCACTTTGTCCAGTTTTATATACTTACTGAAGATAGTTACTGTGTGACTGTGTCACAAGCAGTTTCCAAGAAAATCCAACTTTTCCAAACATAAATGTTAAATTATGTCTGTCTGCATATGTTTCACATAATAAAGTATGTATAAAATTACTTGTACGTTTTCTTTCTCTACATTGTAACCTGATTTAAATAAAGGATATTTGCTTATTAACTTGAGTGAGAAATCTAGTGGCCAGGTTTGTAACCACCACCTAGCCTTAGGTGGTCACAGGTACCCGTCCTGGTGAACAATCTCTACCTCCCATCTGAAGTACTATCCATCGTTCTATGCATGCACTTACTTTTATCATGAACTAATAAAGGTAAAATGGCTCCCAATGCTTCTCTAAAACACCGACCAGAGAGAATGTTCAAATAACAATGTTGTGATCAGGACTTACAAGAAGGCATAAACAGCCACAAGTCCATAAAACAACCAAATGTTAAGGATGACACCACTAAGCCAGAGGCTTTCAATGAATGCCTGCATGTAAGAGGCTTCAAGCAGGCATCCAATGGGACCACTGAATATAAGTTGTGCCTCATGCATTGTGCATCTTGGAGAAGCAAATGACTCAAAGTCATTCATTTTAAATGAAGTCAAAAGAATTTTTTGTTTATTCTATTCCATCTCCATTAACTTCTCCCAATGAGTTCTGGTGAGAAAACATCCAAATACATTTAATGTGGTTTAATATTCGATTATTGAGATTCATTTTTTACTTTCTCCCATAAAAGCATAGATTTGTTAATTCATATTAAATATGTGGTCAACTTAAAATTCAGATGGAGTAACATCCCATGCTTAATATTTAGGTAGTTTAGTTTGTTTTACATCCCATTTCACTATAGAGAAGTTGAAAGGTCAAAAGGAGGGTCCCAAGAATATGGGGAAGGGAATGAAAGTTGTGCAGAAGACCAAAGTTCAATGCAGTAATGAATAGGAGAATGGAGGCTTCCAAGGAATGTTTCCAAAAGAAATGTAATTACTGGGCAATTTGATGCACTGAAGCATATGTAGATCATTTAATTCGTGTTTGAAATATCTCAGAAGCATGCAGATAGGTATGCAGAAAACTAGGCAAACTTTAAAAACATGAAGAAATTAATAACCCCATGCAAGAAAAGCAAATTGTGTGGGGTGCCGGGGTGGCTCAGTTGGTTAAGCATCCGACTTCAACTCAGGTCATGATCTCGCAGCTCATGAGTTCAAGTCCCGTGTCAGGTTCTGTGCAGACAGCTCAGAGTCTGGAACCTGTTTCGGATTCTGTGTCTCCCTCTCTCTCTGTCCCTCCCCTGCTCACACTCTGTCTCTCTCACTCTCTCTCTCTCAAAAATAAACAAACATTAAAAAAAAAAGAAAAGAAAATTGTGTAATAAATAGTGATAGTATACTACTTGACTCAAGAATAAAATGTAAATGTTGACTACTGAATTAATAATAAACCTTTGTGATATGGATGCCTCAGAGTGAGGGAGGGAAATTAAGGAAACTATAATCAAAATAAATCCTCATTTATCAAAAAAGTAAAAAAAAACAGTATCAAAACTTGATAAATCAAGAAATGCAGAAAAAAACAGATTTTTAAAGAAATATTGAGGTAAATGCCCAAAATGGGTTTAAAAAAATAAAAGTCTAGGGGCGCCTGGATGGCTCGGTCGGTTAAGCGTCCAACTGTTGGTTTTGGTTCAGGTCATGGTCTCACAGTTCATGAGTTTGAGTCCGCATCAGACTTTGCGCTGACAGCAGAACTGCTTGGGATTCTCTACCTCTTCTCTCAAAATAAGTAAATAAACTTTAACTAACTAAATAAAATAAAATAAATAAATAAATAAATATAAAAAAGTCCATGGCAGAAAATTTGTATGGAAAGGTGAGGAAAGTAAACCTTTGCTTTGTAATAAATCTCTTAGCACTATTTGATTTCTAAGTACATGTATTCATTAGTTTGTTACAAATAAAAATAAATATATCCCTTATAGTAAAATTAAACTGGCTTCAGAGGCAGGAATAATATTCTACTTCTTAAGCTAAATAGGGGTATAGGTGATTTTTTTTCCAAATTGTATTTCGGAAACTTTCAATCATACAGTAAAGTTGAAAGAATATTTATAGTGAACAACTGTATACCCAACACTCAGATTCTGCCATTGACATTTTGTCATACTTCTCTCATCAATATCTATCCATCTGTCTGTTGTTCTACCCATCCAAAATCCATCTTCTCTTTTGATGAATTCCAAAGTAAGTTGCAGATATCAGTACACTTCCCCTAAGCACTTCAACATACATACAGATTTTTAAGAAATATTTTTTACAAGTTTAAAAATCAGGCAAACGAATGAACAAAATGGAGACTAACAGGAATTCAATAAAGTACCAATCTTCTCGGTCAAAATATGACTTCGCATATTTCAGCTTTAAGCTTTTTCCCATCAAATAAGTGTTCCTCAGAGTCAAATTCAATGCTTAATAAAGAAGCCCAATAAATGTAAATTGAAATTTCAATTGTCTGAGCACAGTTTGATTAACTCATGGTCCAATTCTAGGAGAGATGACTGGCTTCAATCGTGTAGTGTGGCATACTTAAACAACCTCTAAGTTTATAATTAATAATAAGATTCCTCAAGTGTTATCAGAGAAACCTAAATGTTGGGTCAGTAAAAGAAGTTACCAGAATCGGCTGGGATGAGTATTTACTTCCTTTTCTAATAAGAATTTCCCTCCTTGCTTAGTAAGCTTGCAATAGCAAACACACAATTTTTTGTGGCCCAACATTCAGTTAGAAACATGTGACTAACTTGAATGTCACAATGCAAATTGCTGAAGTAATTTTAATGGCACTTTATGGTTCTCTAATCATTCAACAGTGTCTAAATTGATGCAAATTATAACATACGCAGCCAAAGAGTGCCTGAACACTGGTAATTTTATGACTATGGTTTAACAGACAATGCTAAATCTAGCACATCCCTTAAAATACTTCCATGACTTTGTGGCATTGCCCAGATCCATAAATCGCATCCTCTAAGGAGCCAAAAAGTAAATCAGTAGTTTGAAATTTCATTAACCCTTTGCTCTGAAATCTGATGGCTGTGCCAGCACAGAGCACATGAGGCACAAGTGATGGCAAAGAAAATTAAGTGGGACATCCTACAAAATGGCCGCATCAAATCTTTCAACAGAAGAAATCCAAGACTCATGGCCCTCAGGGGACTGTGTGATGACCCCATTCCTTTCCAGTTAATGATTTTTCATTTTCTATTTTTAGTAACCCCTGACTTGAAATATAACATCACTAACTGCAGGGAGTAGGGCTGGGACTATCGAAACCAGACCAACAGAATGAAATTGAAATTTGAAACTCCAAACCCATAAACATGTCACAAAAAGGCCAGCAGTGGTGGTAAAGCGAGAATTCAAATTTACACACAGAAAAATCAGCTCTCAGGATGAGAAGGCAGCTGCCACATCCACAGACACTCTGCATGAGCAGCTAAGCTCCAGGCCTCACTGCTAAACTCACGCTCTCCTCTGGCTAAATATTCCATGGGAGCTGAGCTAGAGCCAACTGTATATTCAGTACTGGATAGGGGCTACTGAAAACCATTCACCAGGGAAGAAGCATTTATTGACAAAGTTCTTGAGAGTGCTTTACAATTTAGTCCACGAAACGAACAACTAAAAAAGTTAAAATATTCTGTTTATATTGCTTAGGGAATCAACAACTATTATATATCTTAATATGTACTTGAAGACAATATTATTTTACTTTATGTGGAGTTATTCTGTTTCTATTTCCCTTTGCATGGTGGTGGCATATAGATTACATTTCACTTCCTGACTCAGAATATTCCCCTGTGGATAAAGACTGTATATTCTCAGTCTTGTATTTCCCCCACAGTAGTGAACTTCTGAGCCCATAAGAGCCATGTGACAGACTGTTTCACTCAACACAAAAATAATTTCCAGGGTATTTGTTGTAGACTGTGTGTAGAGTTGTGTGTTCTTGGGAAAGTCAACTCCTCTCTTTCTTTGTCTGTGATGGTCAAGACCCCTCACAGTGTTCAAGTTTACAACTTTATTATTGTTGGGCATTTGTAAGCCAGGGATCACAGTACCTGTGAGCAATCACTTCAAAGTTCTCAGAACTCCATTCTCTGTCTCCTCCTGCTGTGGAAATAGCCCTGGCTTTGTAAATCTATTCAGTACAGTCATTGGGCTAGAAGTGGAGGGGGCTGGGAGCGGTTTCACATATTACTTCCTGCCCATAATTATTTACTCTATCTTCTCCTCTTACCCCATTCTGTTTCTCCCTTATCGCTTTAAACTTATCTCACAGCTTCCACGTACTTTCCGTCTTATCCTCCTCCACACCACTTTCCAAAGACAATAGTGAGCCCAGGAAAATGTAACAAAGGACTGTAGAAAAAGGAAGCCATTGTTGTCTGGACAGGTTGATTTTAAGATGCCTGGTTGAAGAGACTGAATTATGTTAGATTGGTTTGTACTGCACCTGACCATTTGGGGCGAGTGTGGCTGCTTAAGAAACATAAGCATATTCTGATTATTTTCTAAGAATTCACCAAACTATGCCCAAGCCCTAATGACCTAAAAGAGTAGATGTATATCTGAAAGCATCTAGCAAACTTTCAGAGACATTTAATGCACTGTGAGAGGCTGGTTGTTCCTAGATCCCTTCCACTAAAGTATTATTCTCTAAACTAAACTTCCCAATTACTTGTTCCATTCTACTCTCCAGTGCTCCATTCCTCTCCCACAGCTCCCTGGCTGCCCCATGTGGTCTCCTGGAACTCTTTGCCAATTACCATCTAAAAAATTAAATCAAAGTGCATATTTTTCCATCTTAATCATCTAATGCCCATTATTTTTTGTGTCCCATATTTCATCTCTTGAAAATTTTATCTTAAGGATGGTTTCAAAAGATCTGCTAAATTATTCAGTTTTATAATTGAATTTTCTTTAAAACCATATTTGTGGTTTCTAAAAAGTATTTTTCAAAGAAATACCTAAGCCATTAACTTTAAGGAATTGGTTATGGAGGAGCATCTCGGTGGCTCAGTTGGTTAAGCATCCATCTCTTGATTTTGGATTGGGTCATCATCTCAAAGTTCGTGAGTTCAAACCCCACATCAGGCTCTGTGTTGACTGTGTGCAGCCTGCTTGGGATTCTCTCTCTCCCTCTCTCTGCCCCTCCTCCACTCTCGCTCTCACTCTATCTCTCTGTCTCTCTTTCTCAAAATAAATTAAAAAAATTTTTTAAAAGAAACTGGTTATGGAAAGATAAAAACATGGCAATGATTATAGAGTTATCATGATAAAAAAATAAGCACTCTAACATATTATGCTTGGTTTAAAAATCATTTAATAAAAATGGGACTTACAACCAGTGGAGGGTTGGTAAATGTTTAACATCTGGCTTTCTGGGTGGGGATGAGTGGGTGAAGGGTCTTGATTTGTAGTCACTGCTGATCTCCATGATGTAAATATGCCCACCATGAAATTTATGGCTAATTTCAAGCCTCCAAATGTTTAGCAACTAGCTCAGAAAACTCTTGAAATTTTAACAATCAGACCTAGCAAGCTGGTACAAGTCAGCTCTGCTATAGAATTGGTGCTTATTGTGTTTAAAGCATCATTTAACTTTCACTGTATCACCAAATAAAAATTTACCAGATCTCTGGTGTCATCGATAAACCCTTTTGGCCCACTGTCAGTTGATTCTTTAATGATAATTTTTAAATAATGAAAACCGTGGAGTAAAGTACGATTTCTTGGTCAACCTCAAATATCTTCATATACTCAAAAGCTACTTGAGAACACACAAGTTAAGTAAGCGCATCAACAAACAGAAGTCTCAACACAGGCACAGCATATGAATCTGAGGTTCACCAATGGCTGTTAAGTTCTTGGTGGACTTAAACAACAATGATGTAGCAGAAATTAAGTTCAACTGTGAGAAGCAGGAAGAATTGATTTTAATTTTATCACTCTTTCTAAACCATTGTGTGATGATTGACCAACCTCAGAAAATGCCAAAACCATAATTTCGTTTTCAACATTTAAGAATCCCAATGCCAATTCCTTTATCGTCATAAAATCTTCACATTCAGACAGTCTTGACTTGTGAAGATTAGACCCCATTATTTCATTTGTCTTTTAAATGTGCTTTCCCTTTATATCCAAGGATTAAGTTAATCCCTTCCTCCATTATGCATGAGGTTTGAGTTATCCTTCAAATTATGGGATTTGCACTTGTGCACACCATCTTGACCAGTGTCCCTTGTGATTAAACCAATTCAGTTCATTTTTACATTTACTGAGTATCTCCTGCCTGTCAAGAACTATATCAGGTTCTGAGGATTCAAGGATGTTGGAGGACAGATAACCTGATCTCTGGCAGTCTAGTGAACCAGGTAAGAGCCAGTCAGAGTGAAGAGTGCCAATAGGATCACATGAAAAACACAAAACGTCAAGCCTCCAGACTTTGACTATGAGCACAGTGACATTTCACAAGTCATCCATCCACAAAAATGATACGTCAATCAGCTTGGGATGATGCTACAGAGACAGAAACATACTTCACTCCATCCAAAACACTAACCGTGTTTAATGGGAAAGCACCAGCTATCTCCTTTTATATCATTTACTACAAAATAAATAAATAGCTATTTCAGAAATTTAGAAAGTGGGGGAAAATAATATTCTCGCCTTAGACACTAATCTTTCTAGCTTATGTTTGCATAAGCTTCAAGGATTAATTTTTTGCCTATCTGGTTATTGGGGTCTCCAGAGACTCCTTAGTCCTTCAACACATCAGCGTGAAAAGCACCAATGACTCCTCATCTGCCAAACCTTACCAATCATCCCACTTGAATAACCAAACCTCAGATCACTTCACTGCTCAACCATATTCACAGCTTCAGGTAGCAAAAGGTTATTTCCCTTTATGGACAAGTAAACATCTTCTTCTTTAACAATACCTATGTCCTTTTGTCTCACTTGATTCTTGCCAGTTTAGGTCATAAAAGCCTCTGTATAGTCTATTAATCCCCATCCCTAATCTCATGTGCACTCTTACTTGTTAATAATCATGAAGATTTTTTGAAATTCACTGTTCTTTTCATTCTGCTCATTCACTCACCAAATCTCATTCAGCACATGTTTTTACCTCTGAAATTACTCAGATGTGAGCAGAAGAAAGAGAGCTTGCTCTACAGAAGTGAAAAATCAAAGTAACGTTGAGCATGAACACTAAGGTACTGTTCCCCTTCGTCTTTCTTTAGACCAAAAGGACAATGCCCCTTTTTCTCAATAGCAGCTCTCTGAATTTCAATACTTTCCTTATTACAGTGATAGCCATCTAGAGAGCTATGTTTACAGATTAATTTTTCCAAAAAAAAAAAAAAAAAAAGAACCTTAGAAGGGAATTAATCTGTTAAAAAAAAAAAAAGGACCCTATCCTACGTAAGAGGAAAAGACCTTTAATGAAAGTTCCATTACCTCCACAGAATTGAAGGTTGCTGTTCTCAGGGAACTTGAGTCTCCTAGGTGACTTGGAATACAATTCCACCGGCTTTTCCATTCCTATCACCTTAAAGGTAGCCAGTATAACTGCTATTAATTTTGTAAATATCCCTGCATGATTCATAGCTTTTTAAGATGCTTCCTTTTATTGAATGTCCTCACTTGATCTGACAACAGAACTATCTTTCTCTTTGAAAGGATTACTATTTGCAGGAAAAAATTTATCATCATCTTACAGAGATTCAAATATGAATTCATTTTAGAAGAGCAAAGTAGTCTCCTTCTCTCTCTCTAAATAAATAAATAAACTTAATTTTAAAAAATTTAAAAAGGAGGCACCTGGGTGGCTCAGTTGGTTAAGAGTCCAACTCTTGTTCTCAGCTCAGGTCATGATCTGGTGGTTTTATGAGTTCGGGCCCTGCATCGGACTCTGTGCTGATGGTGCGGAGCCTGCTTGGGATCCCCTCTCTCCCTCTCTTTCTCTGCCCCTCCATTGCTCTCTCTCTCTCTCAAAATAAATAAACTTCAAAAAAATTAAAAAAGAAAAAAAGAAGAGCAAAGTAGTGGGGATTAACATGTGGGAAAGACAGGCGATATTTCTGGGGCACTTAACAAGTCCAGATAGCAAAACTAGAGCCTCAAAACTTGAGTATCAATGATAGAGAAAGTGTCAACTTCAGAATGATTATTCATTCATTCTATGAAAACCCAGTGAACTCCAACTAAGACTCTAGGTCAGACACAACAAATAGGAATTTAAATAGGACACGTTTGGGGCACCTGGATAGCTCAGTCAGTTAAGCGTCTGACTTCAGCTCAGGTCATTATCTCACAGTTCATGAGTTCAAGGCCTGAATCAGGATCTGGACTGACAGTGCAGATCCTGCTGGGGATTCTCTCTCTCCCTCTCTCTCTGGCCCTGCCCCATATTCTCTCTCTCTCCTCTCTCTCTCTCTCAAAGTAAATAAACAAACTTAAAAGAAATAAAAAATAAATAAATAGGACATGTTTTTCACTCTTAAGGGGTTCACTCTAAGATTTCCTAGAAAGAAAGACATGGAAGCAAATACTGAAATAAAAGGAGTAAAGTGTAAGAGATATATTCAAAATGCCGTCGGATTTAAAAGACAAAAGAATTGAAGCCCCACCTAAAAGATGGAAAAGAAACTATACTTCTAGGCTCGGAATATGCTGCTCCATATCCTTATGTGATGGCTGGGTAAATTATATGCACAGAGAAGTCACAGAATCTAAATTGTGGAAGGAACGTCCTTGAACCCCCTAGTCAAACCATATCCCACTCCCCACACCTTGTTCTGTACTTGAATCTGGTGTCAACCTACTGCTAAGTGGTCACCTAGCCTGAGTTCTGTGACTGAGCATATTCAAGGATAGGGTGGCTTTAGGGCAGTCACTACCTTTGGAAAATTCCATTTGTTTTATATTTAGCTGAAACCTCTTTTCCTTTTGTTTCTACCAATTGACACTGGTTATTTCTTCTAACTTTTGGTAGAGAGCACATTCCAATTACCCAAGACACATAGCGAAGTCAATCAGGATCAAAAGGAGTGCTATATTTGGGGCTACTTGGTCTCCTCACTTACCGTGAAACACAGAGCATATTCATTGAGTATCTACTACATTAAAAAGACTGTGTGGGGTCCTAGGAAGCTACTAGAATAAGAGAAAGGCTTAGTCCTCAACAAATTCACTGTCTAATGGAGACTACATATCTATAATGAGAGGCCGAAGAGGATCATCATCACAGAGGAGAATAAGTCATTTAGAATTAAGGTTCAGCAGACAGAGAGATCACATTCCACTTGGCAAACCTGGAAAGAGCCATGGAAACAATGAACTACAAAACCAACTCAAAGAATCAACCAATAGTTATTTACCGCCTACTATGTGTCAGGTACTGTTTGCGGGGAGCTGAGGTTGTAGCAGAACATTCAAAGTCTTTATTTTCAAGGAGCTTAGATTCTTGATGGGGAAGACAGATCACAAACAAGGAAACAGATGTCACACAACGATAATGGCAAAGAGGACAGTGTTGCCGGGCAGAGGCAGGTTTCTATTTTAAGTAAAAGAAAGGCCTCACTTTAAGGGGACTTTTAAGAATAGACCTTCAGGAAGCAAACAGGCAAGCTACTCCAATATTAGGGGGATAGATGTATCTTAAAGACGAGACTAGATTTCACCCGGAAGAGCTCAGAAGGAAAAGTATACACAGAGGCATCAAGCAAGGAGACCACATAATACAAAGGAAAATGGCATATGTTGCAGTTTGGAGTAATACAGGGGAAATGTGAGAGTCATGGAAGATAAGTATAGAAAGGGAGAACTGGGGAGCAATTCTCCATGACATTTCTCCCCATCTGTTTAGTCCTAGTATTTCTTTCCAGAAATACGTACATAGCAAAACAGGCTTGGAAGATATAGGTGATGTCTTATGGGGTAGATAGAGGGCAGATCTGCTTCCTGATCGGCATAATAAATGTGTTCTCTCTCTCTCTGGGGCAATGATTTGGTAGCAGCCCTATTATAAGATTGGGGGTTTTCCAATCTTGGGGTTTCTCAGCAGTGACATACCACTGCACACACAGCATTCATACCTGGGCCACTCTACATCACCGCCATGGAAGTGGCGGAGGAAACTAATGAGAACATGAAGCTCATGTTGCCTGCTGTGATGGGAATACCTAAGTCCTTTGCCTCTGACCCAGAGACCCATGTCTTCAGCCAGCATCTATGAAACTGCTTCAGTTTAGTTTGTTAGTTTGTAAGGTAAAATCTCAGAACCTCGGAGCATAGCTGAGTCCTTACTATAGAGGAAGTTCAATACTGAGTTGAGACACAGTCATCCAACTTGGGAGAGGACAAGGGGAAGTCAGTGATGGAATTTAAGCAGAGCAATGTTTGTTAAGATTAAATTATCAGGGCAGCTTAGGATCACCTAGAGGAGAAAGTGATAATGGGGACAGACAGTGAAAGCTCTTACTTTCTGGGTAATGCACTTTGATACATGATCTCACTTAATCCCTCCAATAGACTGTATATTTATTCATTCATTCATTCAACATGTAATTATTGAGTATTTACTATCTCCTGAGACTTCTTTAGGCATTGAGCTATAACCATGAACAAAATCACGGGCAAGATTCCTGTGTCCGTGGAACTCACATTCTAGGGTTGAACATAAACAGACAACCAACCGACCAAAGAGCTGGCAGAAGGTCTGGTGGCCATAAATGTTATAAAGCAAAATAAAGTGAAGTAAAGGGACAGACGGATAGGAATGCTATTTTAGATAGGAGTCAGAGAAAACCTCTCGGAGGAGGTGAACATGAGAAGAGACCTGAAGAAAAATGTGATAACTGCTATTATTATGTCTACTTGAGAGCTGAGGACACTGAAGGTCAGAAAGACTCTATCACAGCCTTACTAATGAGTACTGGGGTGGGGAGATGAACCTAGGAATGGATTGCAGCCCCGGAATTTCTACTGCCACACTACACTCCCCTGTGTGGGGACCAGGTGAGATGCTACTCATGTCTGTGAGAGTAATAAGGGCCAGAACCATGGGAAATGCAGCAGGAATTACGAGAAGGGGCAGATATGAAAGACAAATTTCACAAAACTGGCCAGTAGGGCCACTTGAAACGCAAACACAGAGAGAGGTTTGAGAGGAATTGAAACCTTTGAGCTTGGATGGCCAGACATAGGGGCTCGAGGAGGAGGGGTCAGGCTGGAGGGAAGATCAGAAACTGGATAAATAATGATTCAGTTTCAGACACAGCAAGCTTGTTGCACTGGCAGAATAGGCTTTGAAATTTTATCTCAGATTTGAGATAACATGGACTTCGTTTGTTTGCCCTCTACTGCTACCTTTATTGTGTTCAAATTCTAGTTGTATCCCAGCCATTGGACCCTATAAGAAAACTAGCAGGAGAAAATTACCTGTCCCATGCTGGTTGTTCCTAACCAGGTTACTCCCTCAAAAAACTGAGGTGTGAACTTGGTGTCTATTTTTTACTAGCATTTACATTTTTCTTGCCCTTTGGAACTGAATAATAATACGAGAGAAAAACATAATTTTCTCAGTGCTTCTTTTTCATAGGTTTCTAGAAACACCAATGTACTAGTCTCTGATTTATCTCAACTTATATTAGGTATAAAAAATTTAGACCACAAACTGTCATAAATCCTTGTCACACGTTATCCCTTTGTGTCAACTGCACGACTATCTCAGTACATTCTAACTTTTAAAAAGAAATTTTTTAAGTAGGCTCTATGCCCAGTGTGGAGCCCAACATGGGGCTTGAACTCATAGCCCTGAGATCAAGACCTGAGCTGAATTGAAGAGTCAGATGCTTAACCAACTGAGTCACCCAGGCGCCCTTCATTCTAACTTCTTTAGAGCTTACCAGACCACACTGGGATTAAAGTCAGGTAAGAGGAATTTCATTTCTATTTTAAAACAGTTATAGCTTATTATAGAATTCTAAAAACAGGGAATATTAAAAATATAGGAAGGTATAAGCTTTTTAAAGTAACTGTTGAATCGCTAATAAAGTTATATGATTCAAAAATCAAAAAGCATTCATGAGGCACCTGAGTGGCTCAGTTGGTTAAGAGTCTGACTTTGGCTCAAGTCATGATCTCATGGTTCACAAGTAGGAGCCCTGCACTGGGCTCTCTGCTGTCAGCACAGAGTCTGCTTCATATCTGTCCCCCCCTCTCTCTCTGCCCCTCCTCTGCTGGCATGCTGTCTCTCTCTCTCTTAATTAAACATTAAAAAAATCTAAAATCCTTTACAAACATCAACATGCATTCAAAAATACATAATAAAAGCATATGTACATATGCTTACGTATATGTATGTATGCATATGTGTGTATATATTCTCCCTTTTTATATAAATGGTAGCATAGTATTCAAACCTTGAGGATCAAACATACGTCTTTGGAACCATTTCCATGGACTCACCCCTAAGTAGGCATGCACATGAACACACACACACACACTGACTCACAAACACACACACATTCAGATACATACATCTGAAATATGGTCAGTATTTAAATTTTTATTATTGTTTTTTAATGTGTATTTAATTTTTTTGGAGAAAGAGAGTGTGAACAGGAAGGGCAGAGAGAGGGAGACAGAGAATCCAAAGCAGACTCCATGCTGTCAGCACAGAGCCCAGTGTGGAGCTCAAAGTCATGAACCATGAGATCATGACCTTAACAGAAATCAAGTCAGACACTTAACCGACTAAGCCACCCAGGTGCCTCAAAAGAGAACTACTTTAGGGGCGCCTGGGTGGCGCAGTCGGTTAAGCGTCCGACTTCAGCCAGGTCACGATCTCGCGGTCCGTGAGTTCGAGCCCCGCGTCAGGCTCTGGGCTGATGGCTCGGAGCCTGGAGCCTGTTTCCGATTCTGTGTCTCCCTCTCTCTCTGCCCCTCCCCCGTTCATGCTCTGTCTCTCTCTGTCCCAAAAATGTCCCAAAAATGAATAAAAAAAAAACGTTGAAAAAAAAAAATTTAAAAAAAAAAAAAAAGAGAACTACTTTAAAACAATATTAAAGTTGGGGTGCCTGGGTGGCTCAGTCGGTTAAGCATCCGAATTTGGCTCAGGTCATGATCTCCTGGTTCGCAGGTTCGAGCCCTGCATCGGGCTCTGTGCTGACAGCTCAGAGCATGTAGCCTGCTTCAGATTCTGTGTCTCCCTCTCTCTGCTCCTCCCCCACTCGTGCTCGGGCTTTCAAAGTAAATAACCATTAAAATAAATAAATAAATAAATAATAAATAAATAAAGTAGTTCTCTCTTGTTATCTTTTATCACCATCATCACCATTATTATTACTCTGTAAAGTACAGTGGTGTGTGTGTTTGCCAAATTAATCTACCTTCTCTCACAGCAACACGAATCAGAACCATGGACAGCAACATCTCTTCCCAACCCTCTTCCTTCACTTCAAAAATATTTATTCTTTCACAGGAGTAACTTCATTTCAATCTCCATTTTCAAAAAAAAAAAAAAACCTGCAAATATAAGTGAGGCTAAAGAATTTCCAGAGGGGTGAATCCTGAATATTAGTAATCTCTTACTTAAATGTATGTATGTCATATACATTTATTTATGTATAAACCATACACGTTGGAAATGAACATTATTTAAGGCAGGCCTCAATTACTCAACCTGATTGGTAAGGAAGGAGTAAAAATTCCTCTGTAAAGCCCTGGTATAGGTAAAATGAGCCACATTTTCTGCTTTAAAGAGATCTAAATCTTTGCTCAGGCCTTGCTTTATGTGAGGCACCCATGAAAAATTATTTGTACTTTTAGCCCATGCAGAGTTCACATGAGGACTAGATTGAATGTGTTCAATATTACTATATTGGATTTATGGAATGAACTAAAGCAACGCTCTTCAGCCAGCATGGGCTTTTAGTTTGCAGAATAAAGCATGAGGGGAAAAGGGATTTCAAAGCTTTGTATTCAGGCTGAGCTTATCTTTCTTCATACGACCACTTGGCTTTGAGAAGGGTTTAGAGAGTCATCCAGTCATTAATATCTACCTGTTAAAAGTACAGCCTTGTGATAAAGACTATATAGAATGTGAAGATGCATAGCATGCCTTCTGACCTCCAGATGCTTACAGATGGGGGGGCAGTAAGACAGCTGTATATAAAGGGTCACTTCATTTTGTCCTTGTGTTTAGGCATATCATCAGCAGCAGCAGTAATATTAATAAAATAGGACAGTTCCTAAGTGTACTAGAAAGCCTTCAGAGGAGAGAGGAAACCTGTGGGCTGGTGATGCTGAGAAACTTAATGGAGCATATGGGATCTGAACTAGGTTTTTAAAGAAGAGTAGAATTTAGACAAGCACACAAGGGGTAGGGGCATCTCTGTGGAGGGAAATAAAGCTCAGTTCCCACTCAGGGGACAGGGCCAAACTCCTTGTGTTGCTGGCCACAAATGTCTGAGCCGGGACAGGGTTCTAGGAGCCCAAGGGACTGAGAAAGGGAACTTCTCACAGAACAACCAAGGATGGGCCTGTGCAAGAAGCAAGCATGATTTTTAATAGGAGATGAAAACTAGAGATCAGTGCCAAACGCAGCATCAGGACTCAGGGCTGAGAAGAGGATAACACCGGAAGGATAAAACAAGAAGGCAAATTAAGCTAATATCCAAAATTAGTCTGGAGTGAGGCATGAATTGAAAAAGGCTGAAACAATTCTAGACATAGGCTGAGAACAAGGTGAGGATGTTAGAAACGGGCATAGGAAATCCAGTAGATTTCTCAATTAGCACCTATGGCAATAGTGGCAATATTTTATTGATTCCATTACTTTTCTAAAAAAATTTCCACCCCCAAAACTCTGCCTACATAGGAAGACCACCCTGTGGGTTCAGAATTGTTGGAATGACCTCTCCAAATAAGATGGCAAATCATGTTTTGCAAAACCCATCATTAAAATCCATCAGTCCTCAGGGCGCCTGGGTGGCTCAGCTGGTTGAGTGTCCGACTCTCTTTTTAGGCTCAGATCATGATCCCAGCGTCCTGGAATTGAGCCCCAGGTCAGGCTCCGTGCTGAGTGTGGGTCCTGCTTAAGATTTTCTGTGTGTGTGCGTGTGTGTGTGTGTCCCTCTGCCCCTCTCCCCTGCTCTAAATAAATAAATAAATAAATAAATAAATAAATAAATAAATAAATAAATAACATGCGCACATACATACATCCATAAAAATCCATCAGTCATGGTGGTATGGCCACACAGCTGTCTGTTGATAAGAAACCAAATAAAATTAGGGACTACACTCCATGATGATACCACTGTATGCTTGGGGTCATTTGAATATTTGTGTAGAAATATTCTTTAAGTCAAGTGAAGATGGAAATCGGGAACATTCTTTCCTTCTAATTCCCTGTGGTACTGGTCCACTTTTCCATCCATTCTCCCTTCACACAGTAATACAAATACACACTTTATTGCCGCACAGAGAAATCTTAATGTTAGAAACTTGGCATTTAAATAATACCTTTCTCCCAAAAAGCCAAAAGCAGTTTATAAGCCAGTATCCTGTGGAATCATCACAGTGGGCCTGGCAATAAAATCAAGGTCTTCATCCTCCAGTGAACGGTTTTCTCCACTAGACCTCAGTGGCCAGCTGCCAGCTGCAGGAGAAAGAAATCTAAACACAAAAGGCAGCCACTCATCCTCTTTTCTGGGATTTAACTATGGAATAAAGAGAGTTTAAACAACAGAAGTAAGGAGGAAGATGTGAAGGTGGGTTCTGGAGGGTTACCAGTGTTATCCTCAACTCCACTCACCACAGATGGTGGTTAAATAGCTGGACTGCAAGTAGTTGGAATAAGGGGGAAACTCTCGTGCTTCCATTGTTCTAACCCAGGGATTCCCCAGTTTTCAGAACATGCCGCCACCTGAAGAAATACTCCCTATTCAAACATAGGGTTTTCTCTAATAAAGAGGACTTAGGTTCAAATTTCTCTCTAGAGGTAAAATATCAACATTCAATTCACATGAGGTATCTGTTTCTGGTAAATTCCAGTATTTTAATAATAAAATATGTGTTTCTGGTAAATTCCAGTATTTTAATAATAAAATGACTATTAATGGGCAATTGATTCAAGCACTTATTATTTACTCTGTATCAGGTTACTCTGACATAGCCCCACATTTGATTGCCTCTTAAATATAAACTTCCCACCTTCGGTGGTACAGCGACCAGAAAGCAGACTTTTTCCTGTTTTACTAGTCCCATTGTCAGAGCAGTTAATCACTGAGCTCTTCTTGAGTATGCAAATATAGACTTCCCCGATATTCAGCAAACACAGACACTCCGTATTTTACTTGCTAAAATGTCAATCAAAGACATAGGCACCTGTGGCCACAGCTCAGACATCCAAGAATGTAGGCAGGGAAACACATCCAGTATTTACTTTGTGTCCAGCAAACACTAGGACACAGTGACTGCAAGGACTGGCAGAAATGGTCCACAGGCTAGATGAGGAAGCAATCATTACCTCCTCCGATGAATGCAACATCTGCTTAGAAATCATGTGTGAAATCGGACAAAACCACACAGGAGTGGGAGCATGTGGGACTGATTATAACACAACCAAGGCCTCAGAGAAGAAACCTTTCAGAAGACCAAGAAAAAGCATGCGAGGATGGCCATGGTGGTGGTGCCGAGGGAGGGCACGTGGGGCAATGAGGCCGGATAGAAGTCTTACAACCTAGGTTGCCAGCATTCAGCAAGAGCAAACTAATTCCACCCTGACCTTCTTAAACTGAAAACTGAAATTGCTTCTCATCTATGGCCAGTTGCAAGATCCAATCTTAAGATAAGTCCTAGCATTTTTTTTTTTTTAAAAAAGGAGTACCCTGGGGGCGCCTGGGTGGCGCAGTCGGTTAAGCGTCCGACTTCAGCCAGGTCACGATCTCGCGGTCCGTGAGTTTGAGCCCCGCGTCAGGCTCTGGGCTGATGGCTCAGAGCCTGGAGCCTGTTTCCGATTCTGTGTCTCCCTCTCTCTCTGCCCCTCCCCCGTTCATGCTCTGTCTCTCTCTGTCCCAAAAATAAATGAAAAAAAAAAAAAAGTTGAAAAAAAAAAAAAAGGAGTACCCTGGTATACATGTCTTTTTGTTATAATAAGTAAAGAGGCATCTAAAGACAAATGCTTACTCTCTGTTCTCAAAGTAGAAGATTAAATAGCTAGTTGTTCACACCACACACTCTGATGACTGAGAGAGCACTTAAACTGTAACCAAAACATTTTAAAGTCCCAATGCTCCACAAATTTCTACTTCAATTCTTTTTTTTTAAGCTACTGTCTCTCCTTCCACCTAAAGAGTGACTGACAAATAATCCTACGTGGTATACCAGTCCACAGAACACTTAATAAGAATAATATTATAACTGGAAAAACTGGCAGAAACAATTTCTAGTTTAAATGCTGCAGCACAGATAGAAGTGAAGTGATGATGTATGAATGTAGTTTGGCTCAATTTAGTGCTTGACAGGAAGCCCAACACATCAATATTCCAAACAACCAAACATTTAATACAGTAACCTAGCATCTACTCAAAACTAAGTGGCAGCCAGAGATTTTTTGGCACTAAATCATACCATAGTAAATTTCAAAGTCCCCCATCAATGTGTCATCTTTCGTAAAATACCGTTTAAGTCACCACACTGCCTTGGAAACCCAAAAGCCCTATTTTTCAGACTTTTCCTCTATTAAGCAGCCCTCTGAGAGCTCCGTCTAAATTTGGAATGTTTCTGTCAGGTATGATTCTGTTCGAGTCCTGGTTGTGATTCACACTTTAGTTGAGCTACCTGTCATCTTAAAATGTCATTCTTGTCTGGAAACACCCCAGTTCTTTCAACCACACTTATTTATATGGTGGCTTTGATGTTTAAGAAACACTGTACCCAGGGGCGCCTGGGTGGCTCAGTCGGTTGAGCAAGCATCTGACTTCGGCTCAGGTCATGATCTCGTGGCCCATGAGTTCGAGCCCCGCATCAGGCTCTGAGCTGTCAGCAGAGCCTGGAGCCTGCTTTGGACTCTGTGTCTCCCTCTTTCTCTGCCCCTCCCCTGCTCATGCTCGCTCTCTCTCTCTCTCTGTCTCTCTCTCTCAAAAATAAATAAACAAGAAGACAGCCAAAGCATAAGAGACTCTTAAAAACCGAGAACAAACTGAGGGTTGATGGGGGGTGGGAGGGAGGGGAGGGTAGGTGATGGGTACTGAAGAGGGCATCTTTTGGGATGAGCACTGGGTATTGTATGGAAGCCAATTTGACAATGAATTTCATATATCGAAAAATAAATAAATAAAATAAAATAAAAAGTAAAATAAATAAATAAATAAACAAACAAACAAACAAGAAAAAAATTCTAAAAAAGAAACATTGTACTTCATTCCAAGAAGCCCAGGGATTACAGAGTTGTTTTTAGACTTCATTCATCAGTGATCTGTATAGAGTGATTCCGACAACCCTAAACAATGTCCCCTTGCCCAAGCCTTCCTGAGTGTTGCCTGGCACCCACTGGAATGTGCATACCCATAGTGGGGTCAGGGACTTTCTGTTTTGGTTATTGCTCTATTGTCAATGCTGAGAATAGTACCCAATACACCACTGCTAAATGACTGAATAAGTGGATCATCTCTGAACTCGCAGAGGAATGGAGAGGATTCACAACCAAACAACAAAGCCAGTGGAGCACAATACAGGGAAGTATGAGGAAGCCCCATCTGTGCTGGAGTGAGAAGGGCATGTGCGCTGGATCCCGACAGTTGGGAGTCTCAACTATTACTTAATATGCCCCTTTGAAAGTTAAACCTACTGGTTGATTGTGAAAATGGAAATAATAACACCTTGCAGCATAGCTTCTGTGACAATTACAGATAATTACATAAAGTGCCTGCCTGACACATAAAGACACCCAAATAATAGCTACGAGGACGGTGCTGTTGACAGTGACAGCAAATGCAAAGTCTGATGGCTCAGATTAAAAAGCAAAAGAGAAAAGAACTGGCCACAGATAGGAGTCAATGTGGAAACTTCTCTGAGTCTAGACTTGGTCTACCTTAAATAAAATTTGAAGATACAAACCATCATTCAAATCTGACATTCCAATGTCATAGTATGTTCAGTTCACTCTTGACATCTCCTAGTGTCAAAAGATCAATAACCCCGACCCAACCGTTATCTGCACACTTCATGAGTATATTTCCTCTGATGACCACAACCAATGCAAGGTCTTCATTCATGAATATGTTTGCTGATGTCTGGATCTGATGTCCTTTGGTTGCCTGTCTGTAACAATGCAGCCAACAGCCTTGTAAGAACAGGGCCCGTATCTATTTAATTGGACTTGCCTGCAGCCGATACAGCACCACGTGCATGTGAAAGCAAAATGATTTTGATATTGATCATGATTTCTATTATCCAAGCTAAGATAAAAGTTATTAACGTCTAACAGAAAGGCTCTCCAGTGTCACCAGGATACTGCAAAGTACATTTAGACTTGACTCTTAGATACTTTGGAAGGTCCCAGATGACACCTTCTGTAGCTGGAAGTTCGGTGCCCCCAGATGTCCTAGGGACCCTGCAAAAGGTAGAAGAGAAAGGAGAAACCAAAGGGGATTCAGAATCTTCCCTCCAAATGACTTCTCTGCTTCGTGAGGAAATTAGATCACTGAATCATGGCTTCAGTTAAGACTCTGACCGTTTTTAAGATATGTGAAAGAAAAAAAATATGCACAATTACTCTGCTTCCCAGCAACTTCAATGTCCTGAGACTCTCATTTTTGGAGAAGGTGTGGCATAGGTCACTTGGGGAAAAGGCAAGGAGGTAAAGAAGGGTACAGGTGTGCCCGATATTTCAGAAGTTACTATACCTGCCAAAGTGCCCACTCCTTGCTAGCTGGGATAGGGAAATGGTCAGTATAGGGGGTTTGTTTCTTTCCACCATAAGAGAAAAGACTGCCAGTTTGAAAAGCAAATGTGGAGGGGCGCCTGCGTGGCTCAGTCAGTTAAGCATCCGACTCTTGGTTTCAGCTCAGGTCATGATCTCACAGTTTCATGAGTTCGAGCCCCACATCAGGCTCTAAGCTGGTAGCTGGGAGCCTGCTTGAGATGCTCTCTCTCCCTCTCTCTACCCTTCCCCCACTCGCCCTGTCTCTGTCTCTCAAAATAAATAAATAAACTTAAAAATTTTTTCAAAAATGTGGAAACAGCTAAAGGGAACTTTTCTCTTATTGGACAAGAATATCTGGTGTATTTTCAGTATCTAGTTAGGAATTACACCTTTTTAAAAGACTTCCAAGCCACAGGTTTATTCATTAACATACACCTAGTTCCTAGCTCTCACCCTGGCACATAAAAAACAAGCAGTAAATCTTTATTGCACAAAGAAGTGAAATGATTAGTGGATGCTGTTACAAGAAATCCCCACAAAGAGTTTCATAAATCCATGAAACAGATGATTACGTTTTTAAAACATGACTTACAGGGTAGGTTCTGGCACTTTGACAGCTGTAATTAATCTGTAATAAGCAAGTAAGATGAAAAGTAATAAAGGTATGCCAAACAGTTCTCACAAAAAAAGGAAGAGGTCATTGGGAAGAGTCCCACATGCAGTATTTGATGAATACTATTCATATATCACGTTCCTGCTGTGAACAAGACTGACTAGAGGCCTTCACTGGATTTAGCAAACAAGGTAAAATAATGCATCTGCTAATCTGAAAACCCACAAAGCTTTAAAACATCATTGAGTATACGGTAGTCAAGCAAATGGCCAAAAGGAAACATATACAGCAAATTGTTCATTATAAATTTGTTGAGCTCTTTGCTCAAGACTAATGCCATTTAGCTACAGATAAGACAAAGGCCCACTGAACTTTAGTTTATAAGAAGGTAGGAAACAGCGAAGGAAAGGGGTAACTTTGTCTTTATTCTGGGCAAGGAATAACAGGGGCTACTGTACAAAAAAAAAAAGTAGTAAAACATGAAAATTCTGTGTAAAATCTTCAGATTTATTGCATAATAAGAGTACCCATCTCCAATGATCAGAATTTTATTCTCAAGTAAAAACAGTATTGCAAAAAAAAAAAAAAAAAACCCAAAAACAAACAAACAAAAAAATAGTATTGCAATGCCATTACTTTGAGTTCGTTATCTTCCTCCAATGGTGACTAAATAAGGAAAGGCAACAGAACTAATGATTCATTCTCTTTCCTAAATAATGCAGGAAATGTTCCCCAAACACTCACTCTTCTGTAAAAGATTTTATCTCTGGAATCCCTGACCTAAGACAGATTGTAAATATGTAACAGTTGAACAAAATATATAAATTGTGTTTCTTAGCTACCTGTGTCATGAGATGCCTAGGACTTCCCAGAGAAAACACCTAAGTTTAAACCCTAGCTTCAAAACTCACTCACTAAGTGATCCTAACATGATGAAACACTGTGTGCCTCAGTTTACTCATCTGTAAAATGGGGATAATAGCAGCACCTGTCTTAGGGGTCTTATGATGACTACACAGCTAATCTATGAGACATGTGCTGGGCGCAGAAGAGGCATGCAATAACTCCTAGCCAGTATTCATACCCAGAACTTGGAATTTGGGGTAGTTCTTCCTATGCAAGAGTGGAAAGAAAATACGAAAGGAAGAATGGTTTGGAAGACAATCTTCAATGACTGATGTGGAGACTCGACACCCCAGCTTCTAAGATGCTGTGATAAGACTTATGACAATTAGCTAAAGACCCACCTGGATAATATGACACATCCTTTTAACATTTTTCAAACTCTCAACTGCCAACAATTAAATAACCATTGAAAGTATATTATACGTAGAAAAATGCATATGCCATGGTATTATGGAAAAGAAACAGGGGATAAGAAATTGAATATACAGAAGGATATCTATGTACATTCTTAATCATTTATATATGACTATATCAAAATACTAATAGCAATAGTAAAGGTCTGAGGTATACAGTTACGGCTGTTGAAAAATTTTCCTCTTTTACCAGATGTTGTATTTGCACAGAAAAGAAAAAGAAACCACTAAAATATGTTAAGTCACAGATATCAGAATCACAACAACTTCATCGCTTCTAATTTGCATAGTAATTTACAATTTGCCAGGGGCCACAATATACATGGTGTTATCTGCACCTCAAATAACCTCATGATGTAGGTTGAACACCTAACGTTTCTATCAGACCAGGCACCTGCAGGTTAGAAAGGTCGAGTCCTTTCCCACGATAATACAGTAAGTAAGGACAGGGCCCCAAGGTCAATCCAGGGCTTTCCCACCCAACTTACATTTCTTCCTGTGAGGGAAATTCTGGACCAGACTGGACCTGGAATACCAGAACCCACAGCTGTAGCTGCCTTGTCAATCACTGGGCACATTGCTTTCCTGGTCTGTAAAATGAGTGTAAATGGCCCTGACTACTTTCCCAAACACATCTTGTCATAATTAGAAACAAGACACTGGACTAGCCTTTGAAGTAACCACTGGCACATTCCTCTCTGAAGTTTCCATTTTGTTTGCAGATGCTTTAAGGAGCTCAGCAAGGTTCAATCTGGCACCTACACCTTCTCCCATCATAAATTAGGGGATCTGTAAAGAATATGTGCTAATAATTGGTGTCTTCTTTTCTTTTCCTTCCTTCCTTCCTTCCTTGATCCTTTCCCTTTCCCTTCCCTCCCTCTCCCTCTCCTTCCTTCCCTCTCTCTCCCTCTCTTTTTTTCTAAATGTTTGTTTATTTTTGAGAGACAGCATGAGGGGGGGAGAGGCGGGGGGGTGTGGGGTAGACACAGGATCCATCTGCAGTAACAGCAGAGAACCCAATGCAGGGCTCAAACCCAGGAACTGCGAGATCATGACCCGAGCCGAAGTCGGACACCCAACCTATTGGGTGCTCCAGGTGTTCCCTTTCTTGCTTCTTTTCTTTTCTTTTTTCTCTTTTTTCTTTTCTCTTCCCTTCCTTCCTTTTCTTTCTTCTCCGTTCTTTTCTTTTTATTTCCTTCCTTCCATCCATCCTTCCTTCCTTCCTCTTCCTTTCATCATAATTCAGCAATTAAGGCTAATAGCTTTGAAGAGTGTGGGTCCTGGTACCATATTACAGCTCTGCTTCCTTGTGGGGTAGTCTTGGTTCAGCCAAAATCCCAGGGCCCTGTCTTTCCATTAGATTTCCAATATGCTTCTCTTAGGCTATGCCTTCTGCCCTAGGAGATGATAAACATGAAACATTCCCTGCTATTCCTCCAAAACCTCTCTGCTAAATGAGAAGAGCTCCCTCCTCCACCTGACCCCCAAAATCAGTTTTGTTCTTCAGTCAGATGTTTTGTAGGGGTGCCGGACATATGCTTTGGGTGCTTTAGAAAACAAAGTTACCATCTGAATATTAGGGAAGCACAAAAGAACTACCCACATATATAAATGTGTTCATATTTTTAAAGAGTAGGAAGGAAAAATTACATATTCAGAAGAATATAATTAGGAAATATGACCAAACTGATGAACATTTTTAAAAAAACCACAATACCAAATTTGGATTCCAGCTTTTTATATTGTGATTTTTGACAACTTACGGTATAAAAAAAAGCACAGCCAAATTTGCTAAGCCTATAAGCATACTGTTCCTATGATTTTGGCAATAGATGACCCGGCGAGTTTCATGCTGAGCAACAGAGATGAATTGCTCTGTGTCTAGTTAACATGCTTCTGATACTGTACATCATTCTGACTGGCTACACTGTCCTGCTCTCAGGTTATAAATAAGAGACCATGTAAATCAATCCTAAACTCTTTAAACAAAGCCACAGTAAAAAAGAACTGTTTGGTATTCAGTGAATATGAGCCTCTCTAAATAAATCTGAAACTCAGCTCTGAATGACTTCTATGTAAAACTCGTATAACACAGTTTTTATAGGCCAAAAATCAAATCCTTAGACTTCTTTTTAACTCTACTCCTAAGCTTTTTCTTTTTCTGACTCTTGGCAGAGCAGAGTCTTTTATACAAACTTTCACAATTCTTTTACAAAGAAATCTCCAATATTGAATAAATCATTAACTTGATCAACAAAGAAAGCTTTAAAAACAAACAAACAAACAAATCTCCTCATGATGGGGCCTAACACACAAAATTTGAAATTAAATGTGTTCTCCACAATAATCTTCTGGAATGCTTTTTTAAAAGATTCAGGGGGGAAACCCATAATTTGCTTCACTAGTTTCAAAACAGGGTATTTCAAATGCTCGAAGATCACGAGTAATGGATGCTATGAAGTATACATGGTCTTTCAAAACACACTACTAGTTTGGATAACTAAAAACTTCAGGATAATATGAAAATAAGCTAAGACAAAGGGAAAGACAATAATAAAATGCATGTTACTATTTCCAAAGATAGCAATAAAAGAACAGATTTCACCTGACTTCATTTAATAATATAACACCACTTTAGGGTACGTATAGTCAAATACAACCAGTCAGGTAAGTTATAGATAGAATATCACTTTAGGGTAGTCTAAAGCACCTTTCAGTGTACATGATTTTCACATGACATCATACTAATTTCATCCTGTCAATCACATAAGACACTTAGCATGAACTTCCATTTATCAGAAGAAACTGAGGTACTATAGGAACGGAACAATGTTGAAAGAAACCGAGCACAAGGTTTTGTTGGAAAAGTGTACTTTCCAGAAAATAATTTATTTCCAGACAATAATTGGAAAATGTTATTCTGAACTGTAATTAAAATGTAGGGAAACGCTTCAAGAGATTGATTCTTTTAAACCACAACCCTCTTCCTGAACCCAAATGGTAGTTAGACTGAGTTCAAATCAAGCTATGTAACTTGGCCAACATGCGACAGAAATAAAGACGAGAAATGAAGAAACCAAGAATGCACATCTATTCAAGCCTCTGTCTTCAATGAAAACATGACTTAATTTGTTCAAATGTATTTTGGTTTTCACCCCAAGGCTCCAAGTTATTAGGCCGCGTGAAAGCCACAGAGCTTGTTCATGAGGCAAATTTCAGTCACTAACAAAGTAACAGGAAATGACCACTGCTTACTCCTTACTCCCCTCCCTGCTACCACCAGTGCCACTGCTTTCCCCGTTCTCTTCCCCTGAAACACCTTTTCCTTTCCTCTCCACCCATCAGCTTTGACGCCCCTTCCAGGAAATAGGTCCAGCCTCCAGTCCCTTGACCAGCCACCTGTTCCCACCACCATCTTTCATTCACTCAGGCTGTGTCACAACTTCAATGCTTATGTCAATGTTGCTTTGGAATCATCGTCTAGCTGTCTTCTTGTTTGACGTCCCGTCTGTTATCACTCTCAGAGCAGTGGTAGTATTTAACTTGTTGTGTATGTTCCAGAGTGACCTGCAAGGCATACAATCTCAAAGGATTTAAACGCTAGAATCTGGTGTTACTCCTCTGAAACAAATGCCGAGCGTTCTGTGCATCAGCAGCAATGAATCAGAATTACTACTACCTGTGCTCCAACAGAATACTGCAGTCGGCTAGTCAACAAAGAGTTCTTGAGGACCAACTGTGTGTTTGGTGAAAAGAGAGTGAGTTTAGATGTAATTTTAACTCAGGGCGCCTGGGAGGCTCAGTCGGTGAAGTGTCCGACTTCAGCTCAGGTCGTGATCTCGCAGTCTGTGAGTCTGAGCCCTGTGTCGGGCTCTATGCTGACAGCTCAGAGCCTGCAGCCTGCTTCAGAGAGGATGCCCCGCTCACATTCTGTCTCTCAAAAATGAATGAATGTTAAAGAAACAATTTCAGATGCAATTTTAACTCAAGAGGCTTGTGTTATTAAAAAATTTAAATCTTCAGGCATCCAAGGTAGCTCAGAAGTTTACAATTCCCATTTGTTGCATAACTGCCTGGAAAGGTGAAACAAAAGTCTGCTTTAGATCACCAACTCACTCAAGTGGCTTCAGTGCCAGCCCTGACCCAATAAGGTCACCTCCCCTAGAAACCAGTTTGTTTCTTCTCAAAATGGACATAATGCCAGCTCCAAAAGGGATCTCATGGGTTCTGAAAATTATGGGGAACAAACCCCAGGGAAGTGATTTTGAAAAGATCTGTGTGCTGAATTACTATGAACTAGTAGTGACAGCACAAGCCTTGGCTGTTCTACGTCCTTAAAAGACAAGCAAGAGATGAGGTGCCTGGTGACTCAGTCGGCTGAGCGTCCAGCTCCTGATTGCGGCTCACGTCATAACCTCACAGTTCTCGAGATCGGGCCCTGCATTGTCCAGCTCTGTGCTCTCAGATTCATTCATTCTCTCTCTCTCTCTCTCTCTCTCTCTCTCTCTCTTTCTCCCTCTCCCCTAGCTCTCATGCTCTCTTCTTAAAAATAGATAAGCATTTTTTAAAAAAAGATGACCAAGAGGGCTCAAAAGTGATTTGAGCCACTTCAGTTTTCAAGCAGAGAATTCGTATGACATTGGGAGCGATTTTCGCCAAACAAGGCCACACGAACCTCAGTTTTTTCCATTAGGTTATTCTTACTTGGAAGGTTTCTTAGATCATTGGCTGACCTCATTTCCCTTGTCTTTGTCTTTTACCAGCTGTTATGTATCATTTTTCTCCATCTTTAGAAAGAGACCTAAGGGACGTAGTGTTCTGGTAGAAAAATAAAAGACAACCTGCTTGGCCCCAGGTAGGCTAGTTCACTTGAGCCAGTCCATATGGAAAATAAATTGTATATAATTGCATATATGTGTAATAGGGTACACATTTCTATTCTTCTTTTTTGTAGCATCTTTAACATTTCAAAAAATTTTACCAACATTAATATGAGCATATCTTCTTACTTTGCCACAGGATAGCTTTATTCTCTTTGGAATCCAAATGTCCCCTGAAATTAAACACTCACAACTGCAAAAGTGTGCTAAGATTTAGTCTTTCTTAATTTATAAATCTAATGTAAGAGATCTAATAAATTGAAGAAACAATCTCATTTTAAATGAGCGAAATTAATGTTTGCATAGCACTTTATAAGAGACAAAGTGTTTACAAACATATCATTTAATCCCCTAAGTATCATCATCACTATTATTGCCGTTTCAGACATAAGGAAACTAACTCAACAATGTTAAGTAACATGCACAGAGGTTGAGTGACAAAATGGGGTAGAAACCCAAGGATCCTGTGTTCTTTCTACTTCATCATGTTACTTCATATCAAACTATAAATTAATAGCTACAGGAATAGCTAACCTCTGCTGGGAAGTTTATACAGGTGCTATTAACCGCATTCTTTCACATAAATTTACAAAGGTAAAGGTAAGAACTTTGCCACCCCAGTTTTACAGGTGAGGAAGCTGAAGCTTAGAACAATTTCTTAAGGACTTTCCTGGCTCACACAGCCAAGAGAGCGCAGAACAGAGACTCAAATCCCAGGCTGAATGACATAAGGTGGATTTAACCACTGGGTTCTACTGCTTTCTTTTTCTTCTTTTTTTTCTTTTGAGAGAGAGAGAGAGAGAGAGAGAGCATGTGAGCAGGGGAAGGGCAGAGAGTGCAAAAGAGAGAGAGAATACCAAGCAGGCTCCACACTGTCAGTGCAGAGCCTGATGCAGGGCTTGACCTCGAGAACCGTGAGATTATGACCTGAGCCGAAACCAAGAGTTGGATGCTTAACTGACTGAGCCACCCAGGCGCCCCTCTACAGCTTTTTGGTTGTGGGGAATATGTATATTAATTAATGGACATATAACATGATAACTTGAAGTTTATTGTAGAAACTGACAAATTGCGAATTGAAACTCAAAAAATACTAGTACTGATTATGTGTTGTCAGATAGACATAACAAAGAAATGATTACCTAATTTAGCCCATGTAGACCAAACGCTCAATGTTTACAGATTTGAATATCTGATTAAAATCATCCATATTCCCCTACTTCCTTCACCAGCTTCCTCCCCATTTCTTCCAGAAAGAGTTGTCTCTCTTTGTTCCAATTTCTCCCCTCTCACTTCTTCCTAAACCCCCGACCTACATCAGGCTTAGGCCCCACTTTTCCACCCAGAATGCTCTCATCAACACTGTCAGCGACCCCTCGGTTATTATATTCAAACGTCAGTTCTCAGGGCTCATCTTCCCCTCGCCATTGGCAGCTTATGTCCAGATGTCGCTGCCCTCCTGGGCACTGTCACTGCCCTCCTGAGCACTGCCTTCACCCAGCTTCCAGAACGCCTCACTCTGCTGATTCCCTCATCTAGTCACTCCTCCTCAGTCCTCTATGTGGTGTCTTGTCTTTTCCTTAATCTTTTCCTTAATTTGAGAGCACTGCAAAATTAAGGCTGCTTCTTGGAACGCTTCTCTGGTGACACTCATTTCCTTGGTGAGCTCATCTAGTTTCATGGCTTTAAATATTATCTATCTGCTGACGTCTTCCTAATTTATATCTTCAGCCCACATCTCTCTCCTGAATTCCAGACTTGAATCAACTGACCATTCAACATCCCCACTTGTATGACTGGCGGAGGTCTCAAATTTAGCACATTTAATGCTGAATTTCTATCTTCTTTGACAGCTCTACCCACAACATCTAGAAAATCACTAACACATATTAGGTGCTCAATAAAAGGGTTGCATTGAATGAATAGATACAGCACAGTCAACTGAACATGAGTCTCAAAAGCAGGATAACAGTGATATACTCTGCAACTAGCAGCTCTAACTTCTTTAAAAGGATTTGATGTGTCAGTTACAAAAACATGGTAATTACCTCTACCCTCACACAGTCATGAAAGTCAAAGTTTCTAGATAACTAGGAATCCTATAAGATAATCACAAAAGTCATTATGTTCTGTTGTGTCATAATACGTACACATACAATAAATTCCAATATTATCCATGCTCATCATTACATGGATTCTGGAATATCTTGGCTTAATAAATAACATCTTCCAAGACGTTACTAGTACATCAAAGACAGCCTATGAGAAACAAGGTTTAATTTCCAAGCACGGCACAGTGAAGATCTCCCACTGTGTGAAAACATCATTCACAGACACACCTGCTTATCCATTCACACCACACCAGGAAGAACCTTGCTCTATCGAGGTGACTTATTTCCAAAGTTAATAAGAATTTGGTCAACTTAAAATGCTTTAATTGTTTCTCGCCTTGGGATTAGCATGGTTGGAGAAATACAAACATACTCAAATTCATTTTTATATATGCACACATTAGACTTCATTCAAAAATTAACATACATGCCATCTCCATTTAAATGACAGTTAAATAAGTTCAAGTAACAAATAACTTGATGAGAAAAGGAAGGGGAAAACAGATCTGGTATTACTTATAGCTCTGACTTTTTTAAACAGCTTTATTAAGGTGTGATTTACACATTACAAATTTCACCCATCCTAAGCGTACAGTTCAATAATCTTCAGTCATAAAATTCACCCATTGTAAGTGTACGATGATTTTTAGTCAATATATATACAGTATGCAACCATCACTATGATCCACTTTTAGAACACTTTTATCAGCCCAGAAATATTCCTCACACCAGGCTGCTGTGATTCTCTGCTCACACCTCCAGCCCCAGGAACTGCTAATCTATCTATCTTTATAGATTTTCTTCTTCTGGAAAACAGATGCTATTTTTAAGGGCCTCTTAAGACCGAGACACCTAACTAAACATTTCACATATGTTGTCTCACTTAGTCCTACAATAACCTACAATAAATATGAGATACTATTATTTGCCAATACTATAGACGATGAACTTGAGGTTCAGAGAGAGTAACTCATGTGTCTCATGAGGAACAACAGTCTCAATTATTTGGAGCCACAAAACAAACGGTTTGAATTTGAGGATCTCTGATAGATAATTAACACAATATGATGAATTTACAGAGTGCTATCAACCAAAACCAAGCAAAGAGGTGAATGGTGCTCAGTAAGGGCTTAATTGCATCACCACCTGCCATAACCCAAATCAGCCCTCCAGGCCTGACAGCTAAGGACAATGGCTCTGGCTGACTCACACCTGGGTTATAGAAGTGGAGCTTGTACTTGTCCTTAGCGCCTATTTTAAAAATTAGGGCCTTGCTACTTCTGACCTCAAAGACGCACACATCACTGTAGTCCTAATGCAACACGCACCCGTGAAATAGACAGGCACGTGGAACATCACAGACAGACCTGCATCTGAATTACTATGTCTGAAATAACTTATAAAGTCATATTCAAAAATCTGTATAAGCCAAGTTAAGAAATTATTTCTATAAGAACTGCAATATCTGTTGTACATGAATACAGAGAAAGGTTACAGTTTCTAGGTTATTTTTTAATTGGGAAAGCCATTTGATTGTGGTACAAGTACATGCCCTATAATCTACAGCTGTTCCAGCTGGAATATTAGACAATGTAGATCATATCCAATCCAATATCAGTATCATACTACCATGCTGATTTACAAAGATGAACAGTTGGCCTCCTTTCATGATAGCCCAGTGCCAAATTTAAGAAAGAAGACAATACGGCTAATTTGATATCTTGCAGCAAGAGATTCTCCTTTGTTGAATAAGTCATTGACATCAAATGATTGATGAAACAGAGAAGAGAACTTAGATGCTCTGAAATACCACACGATGGTCACTTCCCATAAGCACCTATACCTAAGCGTAACTGTCAGGATAAGAAAGGCCAGGAAAATCCATCAGAATCCTTCAGGCTGAAAATCAAGATGGAGGCCTCACTCGCACAAGTACTAAGATTCCCACCGCCTGTGGGAGCCTTGGCAGCGGCCAAGAATGAAGTCACTCAGCAGCAGACTCACAGCTCCTTATGCTTTGTGCAGCAAAGGCTGCTCCTTAGCAACCCATGTCGACAATTGGGTTTCCAAGGAAACCAGAAAGCTCAATTTATAAAACTATGAAACAAAGCAACTGTAAGGACAATATTAGACACAGAAGGTAACTCTATTCTTATCATTGCTGCTGAATTCCCACCAATGGAATGGCACAAATATTTTATTTTTAAATGTTTAAGGAAAAAAAATGTATTTTTCAAGTAAACCACATCACCCTCATCCAAGGGTGGCAAATACATTTTTAGAATTCAAATGAGGAATGGCATAAAAAATTGTGTTTTGAAAAAAAACAGATGGTTTTTGAAGGTAAAGACTATTTTTAGAATCATCTGCAAAATATAAATTCTTTCCAGATCACAAGCAGAATGCTATAGACTTCATTCCTGTGTAAAACAAGTAGATATATATTGCCAGGTTTGTTTCCATTAGTTCTTGTACTCTATTATTACTATGGTCTTCTGAATAACACATTCTTCTCATGTAGGGAGTGATATATGGGAGCACAGAATGAGGGGAAATAGGAGTGAGGATGAAACCAATAAACATAGCTATTATTTATAAGCTGCATCTGACTATTCTGGGAAATCAACTGTATGTCACATGCCACCAACTGCCTTATAACTTAGAGCTCCCAAACAATTTTATAAAGGCAAATGAACGACCCATTTCTATGAAAAATTTCTCTCTCTCTTGTCTGCCTCATAAGATAGAGCAGCATTTCTTTATTGCAGGGCTTTGGGTTATTTAACATATGAGCCTCCAATCCTCATCCATAAAATGTGGATGAGATTAATAAGAATTAAATGAGATTTATGAATAACAGCCAAAGCTCAACATAGGTGCTTAATAAATGCTAGTGCTGTCTTACCGACCCCCTTTTAATATATCTTGTATTTCTTGCCCCGTCACACTTTTTTTAATCCATAAGACTACTTTCTTTTTCTTGAGTAAATAGAAATTGTTGCACAGACAAACCAAACGTTTAACAGAGAAAAAAATTGTGTTTTGAAATGTATGCAGAGAAACGCTGACTGAGGTAGGGTTACCAATTAGTAATGTAAAAGATGTCAGATTTCTGTTGTCTCTTTGGAATAGGTAGAGCTTACACGAGTATTTATGGGCACATTCACAGCTGTCACATACCTTTCATTTTCGAATATCATCTTTACTTCCCTAGTCTTCCTTATTGAAGGGAACCAGTGCCTGGAAACCGCAGATGGCTCAATTCTTAAAAACAATCTGAGAATTAATGCAAGTGGTCATTAGCTGAATTCCTGAAAAGCTCTGATTGCGCTTGAGTTCTCCTTCCATCTCTGCTATTGTGTGCCATTCTGATTATATAGTCCTGAGAATTCTCCCCCCCTACACATACTTTAACAGAAGAAGAACTTTTCAAACCTGGCTCTCCCCAGAAGAATATAAGATCTCAAGTCTTGTACCAGTATTGAAATTACATCAATTCAAAGAATTAATGGCATAGTGCCATTCCAGATGTAAGGGAAGGTGAAAGACTTACTATAAGAATAGTATATGTTTAAATTTAGAATGGACTTAGAGGTGTCTAGTATGCTTCTCTGCCCCAGTGGGGAGATCCCCTTGTTCCAGTCCTGCTGACTATTATTCTGTTTCCCCGGTTCCTGCAGGTGCACATTCCTAACAATGGGAAATTCCTGATTCCAACAGCAGCTCTAATGGTTAGAAGTTCAGATGGCACCTGCCACCCTACACTTCACCTGGGTGACATCTACCGTTAGTCCTGGCTCTGCTCTTTGAAGCAACATGCTCTAACTTGTCTACGTCTTGTACACCATGCCCTCTCGGATGTCTGAAGATGGTCATCCTAAGAAAGAACGGCCCAACACCTAGATTATAGTTCCTTCTTTCATCTCTCCCTAAGAAATTTTAAACAAATCATTTAACCCTCCTAGTCTTATCTTTCTTGCCTATAAAACAGATAGAACAATCTTCCGATTGAGGGCTGCAGAGGAGGGGGAAAGAGAAAGAGAGGAGATAGAGGAAAAGTAGGCAGAGGAGTAGAGAAAGTGGCACCACCTACTGAACACCTCCTGGGACTTCTCCAACCAGCCAGTGAGGTGCTCACTGTGTCCTGTCCCATTTTACAAATGGATACAACTAGGGGCACCTGGGTGGCTCAGTCAGTTAAGCATCCCACTTTGGCTCGGGTCATGATCTCGGGTTCATGAGTTCAAGCTGTGCGTCGGGCTCTGTGCTGACAGCTCAGAGCCTGGAGCCTGCTTTGGACTCTATGTCTCCCTCTCTTTCTGTCCCTCCCCCACTCATCCTGTTTCTCTCTCTCTCTCTCTCTCTCTCTCTCTCTCTCTCTCTCTCTCAAAAATAAGTAAACATTAAAAAAATTAAAAAACAAATGGATACATCTAGGCTTGCCTAGGGTCACACTGCTATTAGCTCTTAACCACTGTGCTTTATGTCCTTTCTGTATCTCATGTTCTTCCTCAAATTGTAACATATTGAGTACACACAATATTTTCCAGACCAAACAATCCCAGTTCACCGACTATATAACTATGATTCAAGAATTTTCAGCAATCTACTTGCACCCCCTCTGGATGCACACTGGCTTGCCAACGTACCCCCAGAAACAGATCACTGAGACATCTCTATAACTGTTTACTATGAGGGTATTAAGTACCAACCACTTTGCCAGTGCTGGAGAAAGCAGAGATGAATAGACAGTCCTTGTCCTCAAACACCTAAAAATCTATTAGCGCAGAAGACATGTAAATAGGAAGAAATAATACTTTAGGGGCACCTGGGTGGTTCAGTCGGTTAAGCGTCCGACTTCAGCTCAGGTCATGATCTCGCGGTTTGTGAGTTCAAGCCCCGCATCGGGCTCTGTGCTGACAGCTCAGAGACTGGAGCCTGCTTTGGATTCTGTGTCTCGCTCTCTCTCTGCCCCTCCCCTGCTCACACTCTGTCTCTCTCTGTCTCAAAAATAAAATAAAATAATTTTTTAAAAAAGGAAGAAATAATACTTTAAAAAGTGCTACATGAAAGCCATGAGGAAGGTGTAATGGAAGAAAGTGGAAGGGGCTCCAGCCAGATGTAGTCAGCACTGTAAACACAGACTCATCACTTGGAACAATGCAATGAGACAGCCAACCCCCTAGAGCCACACGCTTTGCCACATGTGTCCCCCTGGGTTTGCCTTAGCAAGTCAATTATACATGGTTGGCCCATTCTGGTTAACAAATCCATGTCATTTCCCCATAAATTAATGTCAAGCTATTGCCCTAACCAATACTTATATAACTGATACTGGGGACATAAATATAGAGCTTGCAATATCACAAACATTAATATGATTTTGCGTGACCCGTCATTTCGTGTGTCATAATCATCTGATCCTCTCACTAACCCATACATCAGTAACATAACTACTATGGGCTGAATGTTTGTGCTTCCCCCAAACCCATATGTTGAAGCCCTAATTCCCAACGTGGTGGCATTTGGAAGTGGAGGCTTTGGGAGTCAGTTAGGTTTAGAGGAGATCACGAGGGTAGAGCCCCCATGACATTGTAGGAAGAGAAAGAGACCCAGGAGCTTCCTCTCTGTCATACAGTGAGAAGGTGGACACCTACAAGACAAGAAGGGCTTTCACCAGACACAGAATCTGCTGGCTCCTTGGTCTTAGACTTTCCAGTCTCTAGAACTGGGAGAAATAAATGTTTGTTGTTTAAGCCACCTAGTCGATGGTATTTTGTTATAATTGTCCCAACTGACCAAGACAATAAGCCTACCAATTATGTTTTCTTTAGGACAGAGACCAAAGTGTGTTAAAAAGCATCTGAACAATGCTCACAGGATGGAGGCTTGCTGTATGCAGCTGAAACCCCTCCAAGTGCAAAATGATGTATTTGTACTAGTTGGTATGGGTTCCTCAGTTGGGCAGGTCCTCCCACCAGTCTCTCATCTCAGCCATGTGAAAGCCATGACATTTTATCAAATTATTACTAAAAGTGATCCACAAGCTGAATCTACTGACATGTTTTTTCAGGGTGTTTGAAGAGATGAGCTATCTGTAAATGAAGCATCTGAGACTGGAGTAAGTGGATGGTAAGACACTGCAAACTGCAAGCCAAGTGCTGACGGAAATACAAAGTCAGGTCAGTTTTGGGTAGAGTTCCCAAATGGCGTTATTTTGTGGAGACCTAAAATATTCTGATATCAAACATTAATAAGGTTGCTAACTTATGCAGACAAAAAATCAGGCTTGAATTTTGTGACTCTGCCTTTTTACTAGGTCTTCAAGAATGCATCCCTCTAGAGAAGCACAAATCAAAAGCTCACTGAGATACCACCTCATGCCGGCCAGAGTGGCTAAAACGAACAAGTCAGGAGACTATAGATGCTGGTGAGGATGTGGAGAAACGGGAAAAATGGGAATCCTCTCGCACTCTTGGTAGGAATGCAAACTCGTACAGCCTCTCTGGAAAACAGTGTGGAGGTTCCTCAAAAAAATTAAAAATAGATCTACCCTATGACCCAGCAATAGCACTGCTAGGAATTTGCCCAAGGGATACAGGAGGGCTGATGCAAAGGGGCACTTGTACCTCAATGTTTACAGCAGCACTTTCAACAATAGCCAAATGATGGAAAGAGTCTAAATGTCCATCAATTGATGAATGGATAAAGAAATTGTGGTTTATATACACAATGGAATACTACACGGCAATGAGAAAGAATGAAATCTGGCCTTTTGTAGCAATGTGGATGGAACTGGAGTGTGATGCTAAGTGAAATAAGTCAGTCAGAGAAAGACAGATACCATATGTTTTCGCTCATATGTGGATCTTGAGAAACTTAACAGAAGATCATGGGGGGAGGGAAGGGGAAAAAAATTACAAACAGAGAGGGAGGGAAGCAAACCATAAGAGACTCTTAAATACAGAGAACAAACTGGGGGTGGATGGGGGTGGGGGGGAGGGGAAAGTGGGTGATGGGCATGGAGGAGGGCACCTGTTGGGAGGACCACTGGGTGTTGTATGGAAACCAATCTGACGATAAATCGTATTTAAAAAGAATGCATCCCTCTATAAATTGTGACTCATCATATTTAGGGAAGGCTGTGTGGAGAAGACGAAACTGCAAGGCATGAAGACACTGACTCTGAGAAAAAGGGCACTTCGTCAGCGGGAGAAGGTAAACACACACAAAAATAGGACACATCATCCAAACACGTGTGTGTCTCGCTGGAGGGGAGGAGCCCAGGTGTCCCACGGCTGGCGCTGAGGCCACAGTAGGGCGGTTGTGGAAAGATCTCCACTGTTACTCTGCAGGCTTCCAACAGGTCCCTGATGTGGAAAAGGACTAAGTGCAAAACAGAGGCTGATGTGGCAGCTCAAGACTAACATCACTGGTCGTGACAATGGAAATGAAAAGGAACTTGTGCATGAGGACCTAGAAAGGCTTAGGAATTGAACAGACAGGGTAAGTAGAGAAATGGAGACATTAGGACAATCCCAAGTTCTGGGACGCCTGGGTGGCTCAGTCAGTTGAGCGTTGGACTTCGGCTCAGGTCACGATCTCACGGTTCGTGAGTTCGAGCCCCGCATGGGGCTCTGTGCTGACCGCTCAGAGCCTGGAGCCTGTTTTGGATTCTGTGTCTCCCTCGCTCTCTGCCCCTCCCCTGTTCGTCTTCTGTCTTTCTCTCTCTCAAAAATAAATAAACATTTAAAAAAAAAAGACAATCCCAAATTTTGAGAACTGGAGAAGTACTCAAGAAGTGGAGAAGAACTGCTCAGTACTAACAAGGGCAATAGGAATATTCTACTTCTTAAAGCAGGGGAAAGGAACTGCCATGATTTTAAACACATTATTCCAAGCATTGAAAAAAGGCTCCATCAATAGTTGGAGATACATAAAAGGAAAGCAAGAGATCATTAATGAGGAATGGGGGTGGGTTATAAAATATATATATAATTATAAATTATAAAATATATAAATTAAATATATATAAATATATAAATTATAAAATAAGTAAGTCCTAAGGATTTAATATTCAGTATGGTGACCATCCTGTCTACAATACTGTACTATATATTTGAATGGTGCTAAGGGAGTAAATCTTAAAAGTTCTCATCACAAGAAAAATAATTGTAACTATATGTAGTGATGGGTGTTAACTAGACTTACTGTGGTGATCATTTCACAATATATGCATTTATCAAATTATTATCCTGCATATTATCCAAATTATTACACCTAAAACTAATACAATGCTACATCAATTATATCTTAATCAAAAAATACTCTAGAGAAGCTTACTATTTACAGGGAGGTTAGTATGAGTGCTTTTGTAAAATAAATAATCACTAATTTTCCTTATGCCCATATCTAGATTTTCAGATACTGAATTTATATAAAATAGGGCACAAGTTTAAGTAGCTTTGGAGAAAGGAGTCCGTTAAAGCAGAACTTCTTGTTGGGTTCTAGATAAGCCTATATTTATCATGGGAAAGAATGACTGTCCAAGCTTTTTTAGGTGTAAGATGTTCTTGGCAAGCTCTGACTTGCAATCTTACTCCGTGGTGAATAAAATCTCTTTCTTCATTTTGTGAATATCAATTCTTAGTCATTTAAATGAGTCATACATCTCTAGTCAGTTGCTTATCTGGTACTATTCCATGTCATCTGGTGCACATTTGTTAATGGACTTATCAACCAAAATTTCCCTTTTACTCATTCAAAGAACATAGTCCAAGATTAGTCTAGTGAGAGCTGGTATAAAATAAAAGCGGGGGGGGGTGGGGGTGGGGCACCTGGGTGGCTCAGTCTCTTAAGTGTCCAACTTCAGCTCAGGTCACGATCTCACGATTTGTGAGTTCGAGCCCCACACTGTCAGTGCAGAGCCTGCTTGGGATTGTCTCCCTCTCTCTCTGCCCCTCCCTGACTTGTGCTCTCTCTCTCTCAATAAAAAAAGAGAGAGAGAGCACATTAAAAGTTATTGATTTGTGATATTCCACATGGAAACAATACAGTCATACCTTATCCAATGCTTGGGGAGCCAGCAGTACTTGGAAATTCTGGATTTTTCAGATTTTAGAAAAATAGGACAGTACACATATCACACACTACTTGTCCCTGACAGTGGCATCTGAGGAAGTTTCCCACGATCCGCAATCATATTAATAAGTCTTCAGTGACATGTATACACATTTACATTAGATGGGAGAAACAGGACTATAAAATAGCCTCACCTCAACTGGGGTCAGGTTTTGTCAACAAATGAGTAATGACAAAATTCCTGTTTCCACAGATTTTGGGGTTTGGGAATAGCAGAAAAGGGATCATGGGCTTACACTTAAGGTGACTCAGAGCTCACAAAGAAGGAAGAAAGAAAAGGAAAATCAGACCTAACTAGCTTGTGGGGGATAACCAGCAGTAGGTGGGGAGGCAGAAAGGAAAGCCAACAGATCAAAGGAAAAGCATAAAAAACAAGACAATATGGCATCAATGAAGATCAAAGTAGGAAGATCGAGATGGAACTGTTAATGTCAAAAATCAAAACATGGAATTTAGATAGAAACTACACAAGAAGCTTCTAGTCCATCTTGGGTTCTCCCACCTAGGTCTAGGATATTATAAGGAAATAGTCAATAGCATTTTGAATCTGATGTATCAGTTTCCTTTGGTAGTCTAAAATTCAACTACAGTTGGCCCTTGAACAATGTGCGGGTTAGGGTTTCTGATCCTTGCACAGTCAAAATTTTTTCATATAACTTTTGACTCCCCCCAGACTTGCTACAAAGTCTCCACCCTACAATGGAGCAGAAGCCTTACTGATAACATAAACCATCAATTAGTACATAGTTTGTATGTTATATGTACTGTGTATTGCATTCTTATACTAAAGTAAGCTAGAGAAAATAAAATGTTATTAAGGAAATCATAAGGAAGAGAAAATACACTTACAATGCTCTACTGTATCAGTATTTTATGTCACCTGTTTGTAAGATAAATCATCTGTTAGCACCTACATCAATACTGTCTTATGTGATACAAAATGTTATAGATTATACATATTACTAACATTAGTCATCCAAAATGAAAAGATAATGGGGCACTTGGGTGGCTCAATCGGTTAAGCATCCGACTTTGGCTCAGTTCATGACCTCACGGTTCGTGAGTTTGAGCCCCATGTCGGGCTCTGGGCTGACAGCTTGGAGCCTGAAGCCTGCTTTGGATTCTGTTTCTCTCCCCGCCACCCACCCCTCTATCTATCTATCTATCTATCTATCTATCTATCTATCTATCTATCTCTGCCCCTTGTCCGCTCGCTCTGAATCTCTCTCTCTCTCTCTCTCTCAAAAATAAATAAACATTTAAAAAAGACCACCATCAAATATTTTTTTTAAAAATGGAAAGACAATATGAAAAAGAAATTCACATTTATTTACAGGTATAACAATTTGTGCATTGATAATGAAAAAGCAAGGATATATTTGCTTTATGATAGCCTAGTGTAATCAACATGATTGCTTCCAGTAGCCTAGCCTATACAGTGATGAATTAATTGTTATACAATTTTTATGGCATACACTATTGCAGTCAAATTCATAATACAGTTTTGGAAACACTTTTACTTTTTTTTTAAACCACTTACCTGTGAAGATAGGCCTACACCCAGTTTCTCCAGTTAGGAGAGAAGCATACTGTATGGTCATGTAGCAAAATTTTGAAACAGTAAGAAAACTAACACATATTAACTTTATATGAAATAGCACTCACTTTATACCTATGTCATGATAGGCTGTCCCCATCATACAAATCTTGCACATGATGTTCTACAAGATGAATACTTAGCGATGAGGAAGATGATGCAAAAATATCTCATACAGTTTTTGCCTGATAGGAGGTGGAAGGGGAGGCAGGAGACGCAGGCATACTTAATGTAACTTTTTGGAAATACGCTTTAACTTCTGACTTTTTCACTTTCGCGTTTCTCTGAGAATGTTTCTATTTCATACCAATCCTTCTTCCCTGTTTGCTTTAGTTCAGTGCCCATATCGTAGAAGGGTCCACATCATAACAGAAGTCAAAAGCGGTCTTGAGTAATTGAACCCTTCTGCCAGATTGTCTAATGTCAACTTATTTTCCGGCCCTGCTTCTTCTATGTCCTCTTCCTCATCGTCTAGTACTGGTTCCAAACCACTCATCTCCATCGGGTGGCCTTCTGTTCATTCCTCTGGTGTGATGTCTATTAGCATCTGAATTTCTTCAAGATCCGTATCTTGAAACCCTTCACCCCCTCCCCTAGCCTTTTCTGCTACATCCACAATCTCTTTCATAAATTCCTTGATAGGCTCTGCCATAAATCCTGCAGCGTCATGCACAACATCTGGACACAGTTTTCTCCAACAGGAATTTATTGCTTTAGGCTTGATAACTTTCACAGCTTTTGCTGGAACAATAACGGCATCCTCGATGGTGTAATCCTTCCAGACCTTCATGATGTTCTCTCTCTCGGGGTTCCGTTCCATAGCGTTGACAATCCTTTCCATACAGCACAGTGTGTAATGAGCCTTTAAGGTCCTTATGACCCTCTGACCTACAGGCTGAATTAAAGACACTGCATTTGGGGGCAAAGAGACCACTCTGACAACACCTTTAATGTTGAACTCATGGCATTCTGGGTGGCTTGGGGCACTGTCCACTAGGAAAAGAACTACAAAAGGTAGTCCCATACTGTCCTGACTTCAGTGACAAAGCATCGATGGAACCAATCCAGAAAGAAAATAGTTCCTGTTGTCCAGGCCCTCTTGTTGGACAACCAACTGGCAGCTGGTATTTATCTTTTTCCTTCAGGGCTCAGGTGTTAGCAGCTTTATAGATAAGGGCAGTGTTGATCATAAACCTGACTGCATTTGCACAAAACAGTAGAGCTAGCTTATCCCTTCCTGCCTTAAATCCTGGTGATCCCTTCTCTTCCTTACTAAGACATATCATTTGTGGCATTTTTTTCCAGAATAGGGCCCTTTCATTTGCATTAAAAACTTGTTCAGGCAGATATCCTTCCTCCTCAATGATTTTCTCACTGGCGTCTGAGAACTCTTTGGCTGCCTTTTGGCCTGCACAAGTCGCTTCGCCCGTCATCATGACATTTTTCAAGCCAACCTTCGTTCTAAAATTACCCAACCGTCCTTTGATGGCATTACATTCTTCAGCTTTAGACCTTCACCTTCCTTTTGCTTTTTTCAAATCGTTTTAGACTTTTTAAGTCTGCCTTTCATATAGTAATCCTGCACCCACATAAAAGCTGCATTTTCAGCACAACGTAAGAAGGTATTTCACAAAAAGTACAAGGTTTTAGCACCAGCTGGCATAGCCACAGTAAGGACTTCACAAATTTCCTTTTCTTTTCTTACAATGGGTAGAGATTGTGAATACTGGCAAACATCCTATAATGCAAAGGGTAGCCCCTACAACACAGACTTACTGGGCCCAAAATGTCAATCGTGCAGTTAAGAAACCCCACTTTAATGAAAGTAACCTTTAAGAGAAAAAATATATAGAATTAAAGAATTGTTAATATAGTGAAACCAAAACTCAATTTGACTCAAGTGTATTTTCCTTCAAATCATTCCTTTTTCCTAACACCACATTAAGACAGTCTACTATCATAAAGCCTTACAAAAATAATTTGAATTTTGAAGATCCAATCTCATTACTTAGTGTTTTATTAAATAACTTTTTGGCCAGACCATAAAAAGATCAAATGAAGCAGAAAAAGACACTCAAAGTCACATACGGAAAAAATAAATAAATAAGTATGCTGAAATCTATCTACTTAAGGAGACCACCAACAGTTCAAAAGCATGCAAGGCTAATGGGTGGCTTTGAAATGCAAATTCTCATAGTTCCAATTTAAAAGTCACATTCAGAAAATGTGGCCAACCTAAAAGTCATATGCAGAAATGGCATTCTTGGCAAGTTTCATTGTTCTAGAATTCTAACCTGTGTCTCCATGGAAAGCACTGAGAACCACTGTTTCTACTTCCTGTTCCCACCCTCACCACACAAGCACACAAAGGTCTTACAATCTACAAAGGATAGCATTAAGCCAATCTCACTTCTTCCAGGGAAAACAAGAACAATCATTCAACTTAAGTCAAAAGACTGTGGAAATTAAGTAAGGAGATTGACTTACACAGGCATTCCTCAGAGAAAACTTTGTTTTCCTTTAACATTCCATTTGCTCCAGTCACCTGGAGTAAGGAACAACGATGCCACCAGATGAAAATGGCTTGAAGAGAACTGGTAGCATCCTACCAACAGCAGGCCCTGGATAAGCATTAGCTAAAGAGGGTGGAGAGGCTTGCAATGCGCCCTCTCTAGATAATCTTATCTCCAGCATTACAATTTGAGCAATTACTTAGACATGTCATTTGTCACTTAAATTCTCTAAAAAGTGCATACAGACAAGCCATTTTCCCCAGACTCACTGTATCCAGAAGGCCTGAAGGTGTCATCAAATGCCTCCTCTCCCAAACCATGAACGGTACAGTTACAGTTCTTGGTTAAGACCACCCGAGGAGAGCACAATTTTCAAATCTCACTGCAGTGGAAGTTGGCAGAGGCACTAAAGTTACTAAAATATTTTCATATAAAAAGAGTCAAATCCATCTACTGGGTTAGACAAAAATCTGAGCCAGATGAACCCCAGCTATCCATCTGGCATTTTCTCTTCTGCTTTCCTCACTTTGCTTCCCTACCCCGTGTGGACAGAAGGGAATACAAGTAGATGGCTGCAGTTAGAGAAAGACAACAGTTTCCTCAGAAACCCAACTCCTAAGGAGTCAAACTTATGGTTATAGGGAATGAATGGGCTCTGACCACAAAAGCTGTTTGTTTAAAAATCGTTTGAACATAAGAATCTCTGAAATCTCCGTTGAATTCCCAAATCACCTGCTCAGTGTTTAACAATGCGCCCACAAACTGATATTTAGAAAGTCTTTATGGAAGGAAGTGCAACAAGTAAACAATTAATTCTTCATTAGGCCACAAGGAAACATCTTATTTAAGGAGGAGAAGGCTAGGCTATTTTAGCAGATCAAGATGGTTGCCTCCAGCCCTAAATAGTCTCTGTCAAAGCCTTTAAGTCCTAGGTCAATGACCTCAAAGCGTGAGAAAATTGTCTAAAATATACTGAAAATTTTTAGTTTGTTTTCAATTGTCCCATGTGTTCAAGTCTTTGTAACTTTTCTTCCATCTTATGATTAAATACTCTGCTGGGTCCCTTGTCAGCTCAACTTCGGTGCCCTAGTCTGGCAGATCAGTCTACAGAACAAACAGAGAGGCATGCACTATCCAGATGATGATAATGAAAATTTAAATGGCTTGTAATAAAATGTCTATTGCCTATGCTGCCAATTAATGACCATGCAATAATCAAAACATAGGTGCTGTAAACTTTACAAATTTGAAACATGGAAGGTTGAACATGGAATAGATTCTAAGAAACATACAATTGTAGTGTTCACATCCTAGCCAATCTGCAATGTCTGCCCATAACAAGTAGATGATCCATGAGACTCCTCTAGAAACAATATTTTCCATTTTTTTTCCTCATTCATTTTTAATTCAACAAATATTTATGAAGGACCCAAAACGTGCCATCCACTGTGATATTTAGTATCTGGGCTTCTTATCCCTTCCTTTGGTCTTCTTAAGTGGGGATGGGAAACTTGTTTCTTTAAGATGCTCTGTGCGTTCTAGTAAGCATAGGATTAGTGAGATATTTTTGTTGTCTCCAAGTCAACAGGTGCATTTCCTCCTGGATTTCTCTAAATTTCTTTGTTGTTGTTATTTTTGTAACTAATTAGAATGTGCTAGAAAAGCACAGAGATAGGTCAAATTGAGACTCCCCTTTCTCAAAGAGCTGTTTATCAAAAGGAAAACTAAATTCATTGGTCTCTTGGCATTAAAAATAGATCAAGGCAAACAGGCACTTCGGATTAGACTATCACAATGGAAAAGTCAAATAATTCCTGAGGCTTTCAAAAACATAATGAGAAATGTTGGTAACATTTACAATTTTCCCTGGCAGAATGAGAAGCGTGAGGAAAAAGACCACATGCAAGAACCACCAGACAGTAGCCAGGAGCACCTCCTTCCATCTCCTTTATTCCCAGACAGTTCATGCTTCTTGGATTTAGAAACTGGACTCCAAAGGACAACAGCTGCATGTACAACTTTTCAAACAGTTGATATATATCACTGGGCACACAGGAATCAAATCCTACAGAAATCTTCACAAAATTTTTACATATAGTCTGCTGAAAGAAACGGTTAAAAAGAAGAGGCAAGAAAACGACTTGAGGTTTGGGGGAGTCTTCTGAGAAGAATCGCTAAGCTGACAGCATAGAGGTGGGAGGAACTTCTAAAGGCTGGGGATAAAAGCCCAGGTCTGGAAATAGTTACTCTATTTCAAGATTTGTCCTGCAGAACTGTACTTTACAAGAAGTTAATTACACTTGTGAAAGCGACAATCATTCTGTGATTATCTATGTTCCCACTAAGTCCCTAGTAGAACAAGGGATCAGTGTGTCACGTTAAGAAAAATGTAAAAACCAAACAAGGTACAAAAACTGATATGAAAGCAACAAGCCAATGCAAAACAGTCTTCACTACTATTGGTTATACGGCATCTAGTTTAATTTTTTTAGAACTACTCCTAGGATATATTTACATATATCACTTTCCTGTCAAATGCTAACTAAAATTATCATTCCATTCTCAAAAAAGTCATGTGATTCTATAAATCAAGATAAGACCTGAAACCAAAACGACCCTACAGATATACACCACCTGTCAAGGAAAACAAATGTCTTATTGTCACCTTATTGCCAAAGATAAGTGATTAATAACTAATGTTTTCTTTAAGTATCCACTCTTAAACTTAGATACTATAAATATGCCTGAGGACCCCCAAAACAATATTTTTATCAATATTTTAAAATAATGGCTTTTACCTCAAAATTATGTAAATAAAATATACTGATTTTCTTTTTCCCTGGGAAAAGTCTGAAATAAAATACTACATGCTCTAAAAGTTGTTTCTGGATACTTTTACCTTTTATATTTAAACACATTTATATTATGAAAAAATCAAATGATACAAAGCAAATGAAACCTTTATAGACTTTAGTCCCATTTTCTTTCTCAGAGGTAATATCTCATTAATTTGCTGTGGTGTTTTCTAAACCTTGTTCCATATTTATATATTTCCTGAGTTTTATCTTTTTTATTATTATTATTATTATTATTATTATTATTATTATTATAAAAGAAACTGTACTGTACAAATTCTGCAAATTGCTTTAGTAAAGGTAAATATTACTAATAGTAAATAAAGGTTAGACACCAGCTCTTGTCCCCAAAGAGGTAAAAGTCCCTCTACAATTATCTGTAAAACTTCAACCATAAAATTCCCATCACTGCTCATGTTTGCCACAACTTGCCTTCACACTGTCCATCAGAAATCAAGCCCCCAAATTACTGCACGCTGTGCTTTGTAGCTGAGGGAACAACTACCAATATCTTCAATGTTATCAGGTGAAATTGCCATGAAATTGCCATTGTGATAAGACAGTTACAGTCTGCCATTAAGCACAGTATGCTTGCTAGCTGCCAAAGCTTGAACAGGCAAACCAAAAGTGAGGCAGGCACAGGGGCATGTCAAGAGCTCTTGCTACCTACTCCTGAAGCTGTCCCCTCATTCTTTCCCTGGATTCCTCTTTTCTCAGCAACGCTGATTAGACAGGAACCCAAAATAGAATATTTCATTTGTACATTGTTTATCTTTGATTAGTTACCCAGTAAGAAAATACTTTCATGAAGAAATACTTATGGAAAAATCTCGACACAAACCAAATCTGTGGCACTCAGTACAAGGGCAGTAATCTTTAATAAAAGATTATTGTTCTCACTCTACATTAGGTATAAAATGCTCATCCTTCACCAGATACAACTAGATCCTCTTCCTGTGTGTTTTCCATTCCCCATTCAACTCAACAGCCAGGGTCACTGTTTACCCATCTGACGTCACCGTTTGCCAGTTATTACCATTATTTAATTAGTTCCTTCAACAAACCAAGTCACTGTCAGGAGCTGTTTCTGTGACTTAAAACACTACCTACACTAGCCCTCTGGAGTTGGCCTCTGCACAACCCAGGATTCCCTGGGTTCCAGAATACTTTAGGTGTTGGGACAAAGCACAGGGGCAGAGAGAATCAATCCCCAGACAAGTCTGCATAAGAGGATCTCACTGCTTCTGGGATGCCTGGGTGGCTCAGTCGGTTAAGCATCCAACTTCAGCTCGGGTCACGATCTCGTGGTTTGTGAGTTTGAACCTTGCGTGGGGCTCTGTGCTGACAGCTCAGAGCCTGGAGCCTGCTTCGGATACTGTGTCTCCCTCTCTCTCTCTGCCCCTCCCCCCCTCATGCTCTGTCTGTCTCTGTCTCTCAAAAATGAATACATGTTAAAAAAAAAAAAAACCTCAATGCTTCACACTTCAGCTGGAAATAAACTGTTTTCTGGATAGCTTTTAAAACACTCTAAGTGATAGAGACTGTTTGTAAGTCTACCCAAATGGGATGCAAAGTTTGCAACAAAATAGGCCATTGATTTTCCAGCATAGATGTTGCCACAAAGGAAATAAGCTTTTGTAGAGGGACCTGTGATTTCTTCAACCATGTTGCAATTAAAAGTGTTAGGTGACAGGGGGCGCGAGCGTGGGTGGCTCAGGTCTGAGCATCCAACTTGGGCTCAGGTCATGAGCTCAGGGTTCGGGAGTTCGAGCCCCACATCGAGCCCCACATCGGGTTTGCTGCGGTCAGCCTGTCAGCACAGAGCCCACTTCGGATCCTCTGTCCCCCTCCCCCTCTTGCGCTATCCCAAAAATAAATTAATATTAAAAAAAAAAAAGTGTTAGGTGATGGTGTTAGGTAATAATTTGGTAATCAATTTCTGAGCATCTGCTACAGGCAAGCATTGGTGGGCACAGAAACATGAAAAGACCCATCCTTTGACTGTAAGAAATTTGCAGCCTAATGACAGATGCAGCCATGTAAAGGTGTGACCACAAGACAAGGCCACACGGGCTGCTGGCACCTAGAGAAGCTCCATGGTTATCAATGTCTTTGTCCCACTGAGAAGCCTCCTGGAGGCTGACACTTGCTCCTCTCATCCTCACTCTGTTCCAACATGAGAAGGCCTTGGCTGGGGGTAGGCAGGGCGAAGTGTCTACTTAATATTAGCACACCCATGTCGGGCTGTGGACAGACCCTTCTCCCAGGGCTCCAACAGGGCAGATGACAAAGCTCCCCCTGGGAAATAAGGAGAAAGCAATGAAGGTGCTCAGAGACCAGAGAGCAAGAGACACAAACCTGTGGTTTTTCGTTGTTAGCAAAAATGTCAGGATAGCCCTTGGATAGTGCCACAGTGCCTGCACATACAGGGGGCTTTGGTGGGGTTGGAATGACAATTTTTCTTTTAAATGTGATGCAGGAAAATGATAACGTTACAGGTGTTTCTGCAGAATTAAAGACTCAAATTCGCCTTTGGAGACTGATCACTGACGTTTGGTAGAAAACACTTTAAGGGGCTGTGGTTGTGCAAAGGTAAAGTCAATGTTCCTGAAAGGGGTTCAAGACTGGAAGAAGCAAGCAGCCCCATGCAGTAACTAAAGGCTGGCAGGGGAAGCCCAGCTCTGCAGGCAGCATTTGCTTATAGAGAAATGTCCTTCTTACTCAGAGGGGAGGGTCTTCGGGCAGGGGCCTGCCTCCCAGGAGGAATGGGCAGGCAGACAGAGGGCACTCCCGCTTTGGGCAGGTGAGTGCGTGCTCCCACCGTGCCCAAGAGGAACTTGGCTCAGGGCTTCAGGGGCAATCCTGTGCAGGGTCTAGTCTGAAGGCTTTTCCCACAACTTTCTTTCATGCAAAAGGCTTCCAGAAAGCTTTGTTAAATATAATTTGGCCTTAGCTCTGCTGCGGGAAATGAAAGGAGGAAGAAGTGGGGCAGGGCAGAGAGACACAAGCTGGGAAAGCAGGCGGTGAGGCGGCAAATGGTGCCCTGCTGGAGAGCAGGGCAGCAGGGTGCACAGAAGGAGGCTGAGATGGGGAGAGAAAGCCACGGGGGTCTGCAGGATGTGGGAGGAGGGCTCCCAGGGGTACCTGGAGATTCTGAGGGAGCGGAATATTAACACTAGTGCTAGGAAAATGTCTGTATCTCCTGACAAACCCAAATACTTTATTCTGTTGCTAATGAGCCCCATGACAATCACATTTCCATTTATGTCTTAGCTCATAATAACTGGAGAACACGAACTATTCTTAGCCCAGCTTTCTAGTGCAAACATTTCCTCTGCACATTATATTCCTTCTCGCCTCTAATCTCTAATTCCCACGTTCACGTGGATTTAAAATTTTTATGAACACTTTTTAAAAAATAGACAAGATGCCAATAACCAATTAAAGAAATAAAATTATAGCCTATATTTTTGAAAAACATTCTCAATCTCCTTACCATCATTGGTGCTATTTATATACGCAAGTTTGAAATTAAAAAGTCTGAAATCAGTTTAAATGACTTTTATGGAGCACCTGGGTGGTTCAGTCAGTGAAGCATCCAACTTTGGCTCAGGTCATGATCTCACGGTCCATGCGTTCAAGCCCCGTGTCAGGCTGTGTGCTGACAGCTCAGAGCCTGGAGCCGGCTTCAAATTCCATGTCTCCTTCTCTCTCTCTCTGCCCCTCTCCCACTTGTATTCTGTCCCTCTCTTTCTCAAAAATAAACATTAAAAAAAACTAAATGACTTTTATAAGAATCATTAATCTGATGAATGAAAGCTGATTTTACATATTTTTTCTAATATTATCTTCAATTGGCCTGCTTTCTGGCCCACTCCAAATCACTCCTCTTCTTCATAATCTCATATAGTTAGGTGTGCATAAATATGTTAGCTCCTGGAAAAACCCACATTATAAATAGTTGGGTGACCCTGGTGAAACAGGCCCAGTGGTCTAGAGAGAAATACAGGCCTTTCCCCAGTGTACTTTGTGCAGTTGTCATAATTCTAACTACTATTGGAAACAGAATCTTGTTCCAAGTCGGTCTGAATATGTTTCCTCCCTGTGCAACACTCTCCAATTTTTCACTCCCTCACAACCTTCTCCACAGGACTGTCTTTCAACATGAGCGCCAACCTGTCCATTTGTGAAATGTTCCTTTCTACTTCAAGTTTCCCGTCACCTGCCGCCTCCCACCTCAATTCTCTGGCAAAGGCACTTTCTCTTTTCTTTTCTTTCCTTTTTTTTCCCCTCTGTACAAAGAAGCATACAACTGGCAATTCTGGTCACTTAGTTTCTCTAGCTTCCTTTTTGTTTCTGAGGCACTGACTCTTGCCACACACACCAATAACAGCTAGCCCAATTTGTTTGTTTTTTTTTTTTCTCTCCAACCACTAAAATATGAAACAAGGCAAAATCACGTTTCCTCCGGTACAGGAGTGATTCCAGCAGCTAGTGGGAAAGGCTGATAACACTTTGATCTCCACTTATCAGCATGATAGAACCAAAGCTTTTTACTCTGCTGGTGACTAATCATTACTGCAGTCAAACTGGAGAGGATTAACAAATTTTAGTAATCCGGATTGTGTTTTTTCAATTACCATAGTCCCCAAATGTGCCACACGCTTTGTGGGAATGAGCATCATATCGACAACCTATTGCTGTTAAAAAATTGTAATGCACTTTAGCTTGATAAACTGTCAGATGCCCTACAAAGCACTCTAAGGCAGTCTGGCCTTCAGAATGGGCTGACGTAACAGTTGTAGGTTTACTGATGTGGGAAGGAAAGGCATTCAGCATTACTGGTCTGGTGAAAGACAGAGACAAAACGGAAAATACTTATGTTTGGGTCTGGATATTCAAGGCTTTCTTGATAAAAATTCTCACAGCTGGTGGGACACATGGGTGGCTCAGTCGGTCAAGTGTCTGACTTCAGCTCAGGTCATGATCTCACAGTTCGTGGGTTCAAGTCCCACATTGGAGCTTTGTGCTGACAGCATGGAGCCTGCTTCAGATTCTGTCTGTCTCTCTCTCTCTGCCCCTCTCCCGTTCATGCACAGTGCATACTCTCTCTCACTCTCAAAACTAAACATTAAAAAAAATTCTCACAGCTGGAGATGTTGTATCTATTGCCTGACAGGGCTGCTCACTGTCTAATTACAGAGATGTCTCATCTATATTTGGCCATAAAAATGGAAAATGCCAACCCAAACTTCAGAGTAACATTTTCTGTTTGCTTCTCTGTATGTTTACAAAGTGAATCTAGAAAATTTCTTTCAGTCACCACACTTCCCAGTTACATACATGTGTAATGCGTAAATTGGAGTCGATAAGGAAGACAGCCACCTCTCCTAGTGTGAAGTGTTCCATATGATAAAGCACTCAACATAGACACTAAGAAAGTTGTTACGTCTTATTCATCTGGATCCCTCTTCCCATTCTCACCACGACCTACCCATGCCTCCCCACTGCTATCCCGTTCCACCTACTTTTTCTTACTTCACTATCTTCCTATTTCTTATATCCTTGAGAGCAACCCTCCCCAAATCCAATACGGCCATCATCATTCTAGGCCAACCCCTTGCTTTCCTACCCCAGGCTTTTACCACACACTGTTCCCTCTGCCTAGAATGTCCTCTATCTGTGCTACTTGCCAATATTCCGCAGACTTTACTTTGTTTAATCACTTGGCAGCATGTGATACCATTGACTATACACAACTCCACGCCTGCTTCATTTTCCCCACTGGAAGGCAAGGGTATGTAGAGTTCTGGGTCTTAAGTTATTTTCTAATTGTGTTATATTGAACGTATGATATACAACCCATCTAAAGTTTGGTTTCCTCATCTATCTAGAGAAAAAAAAAAAAAAACAGAACTTACCTCATCAGGTTAGTGTGAGATTTAATTTAATAATGCATATGAAGCATTGAACACAGTCTCTAGCACACAGCGAATTGCTGACCACGTGTCAGCAGGTCTTATGCATATTCTATTATGTACCTTTTACTACCACCGCTCTCCACTTTACAGCCTAAAGCAGAGCCTTCATTCACCGGAGTTGCCTTTTCTTTCCTTTTCGTCTTCTTCACTTCTCCCTCTCCTTGTCCACATCTAACCAGACCCGAAATTCTATAAATTCGACCTTCTAAACATCTCATGAATACTGGTCAAGGGTCCAGGCCGCACAAAATAGGCATGAACTGAATAAAAGAGACCTTGAAAATAAGACAAGTCAAGGAAAAAAGTGGCTGCAGATAGGACAGTATTGCTAAACATCCCTCATAATTAGACCTTATTGACTATAAGGGATAGAAACGATTAACACAATGAGTCATGAAGGGTTCTTGAAATTCTTAACTTCTATATCAAACCTTAAATATGTAATTGGTTTACATTACTGTTACTTGAAAACAGTGGAGGCAGGAGTGCCCACATAGCTGACTTTTAAAGTTGGCAGTGTACCTTATTTGGAAAAGATTGGCAAGTTGGAATAATAAAGTAGGTATATTTTTCATTTAGAAGTCAGGAGTGCCTGGGTGGCTCAGTGATTAAGCCTCTGACTCTTGGTTTGGGCTCAGGCCATGATCTCATGGTTCGTGGGTTCCAGCCCGATGTCAGGCTCCACGCTGATAGCACGGAACCTGTGTGGGTTCTCTCTCTCTTTCCCTCCCTCTCTGCCCTTCCCTTGTGCTCTCCTTCTCTCTCTCTCTTTCTCTCTCCAAATAAATAAATAAACTTTAAGAAAAACGAAAGACTGACAAAGTCACCACATGTATAAAACCAATACCTCATTCACTAACACTGGGTCTTGGGATCTGTGGAAGAATATCTTGCTATAATGAATCTTGAAGCTGAGGGTTCCCATATTGGCTACCAGCCACCTAGTTAACTTTCCATATATCGTAGTATGACTTCCATTTTTTAAATAAAAACAGTACTATATGATTAAGGTATCGCATGTCAAATGTAAATGCCTTTAATGAATAAACATTTACCAAACATCTGATAAAATCAAAGTACCATGTTAGAGACACTGAGGTCCAAGATATGCCCAAGGTGTTATTGAGTCCCCAACATTCAATCACCTCTCTATAAAGAATTACCATGTACCAACCCATTTCCCCCCAGGAATCTCTTTCTAGAACTATTCAACCTCTTGAATACCCTAAAAAATTTTTAAATAATTTTGATATTTTTGAATGCTTGTTATTTTAAATGTTTTCATGTAAATAACAAATGACACTAGAATTTGGATAATATTTATGAAATATGAAGACAAAGTTTGTTTTTCCCAACCAACCTGTGGTACGTGTTTCAAAGTAACTTTAATGTGTAAGGCAAATACATAATCAATCACGAAAAATGACTCTATCTTGTTTCGTATAAGAGTTAGCTCTATATAAAAATGGGGTCAAATTAAAATATATGTTACAAAAAACAAAAATCTGCCTTTATGACCTAATTTACATTTCGTACCAAAAAATATTATCCTGTTATAATAATGGTCAAAGCCAACAGTTGTGTTTTTTTTTTAATTTTTTTTTTTTACGTTTATTTATTTTTGGGACAGAGAGAGACAGAGCATGAACGGGGGAGGGGCAGAGAGAGAGGGAGACACAGAATCGGAAGCAGGCTCCAGGCTCTGAGCCATCAGCCCGGAGCCCGACGCGGGGCTCGAACTCACGGACCGTGAGATCGTGACCTGAGCTGAAGTCGGACGCTCAACCGACTGAGCCACCCAGGCGCACCAAAGCCAACAGTTTTAATCTCAGCAAATAAAAATTAAACTGGATAAAACTATCATTACATTTCCTTTTGAATGTTACTTTCTAAAGTACTCGAAACACCTCAGTGTACTATATAAAAAGTGGCATTTTAGTCGCTTTATATTCTGCTCCTTACTAACTTTCTATACTTAACCAATAGTTCATTATGAATATAAATTTAACAATATATGGCTTGGAACAAAGCCAGTTCAAAGCTATATAATGGTCGAAAACTCATAGTAGTTCGCTGAATCATAAGCCAACTCAGAAACAGGTCATGAGGACTCTTCCCTGATCTCCACTAACTACTATGCAAGGCTACCCGACATACACTCGGTGGCTCTAAAATTGATTCCTTTAAAAAAATTTTTTTAATCTTTATTTATTTTTGAAACAGAGAGAGACAGAGCATGAGCGGAGGAGGGGTAGAGAGAGAGAGAGGGAGGCACAGAATCCCAAGCAGACTCCAGGCTCCGAGCTGTCAGCACAGAGCCCGATGCAGGGCTCGAACTCACGAGCCGTGAGATCATGACCTGAGCCGAAGTCTGATGCTTAACCAACTAAGCCACCTAGGCGCCCAGAAAATTGATTCCTTTGTAAGGGTAAAATTTTTAAGCAGCAAATATGTTTGCATTTTTTTTAAGACATTAAAACAAATGTCTTTACTGGAACACATTCACGAGCTCCCTAAGGGCTTCCAGAAGCATCAGCTAGGAAGCACTTAACCATTTTGAAAGTGTGTTGTCCAGGACAAAATGAAGAGCCCTGGAGAACATCTGTTATAAAAAACAAAAAGGGGGGGAGGGACTTAAGGCCAGAAATATGATTTCCTAGAAGTGAAAGAATTCTATGAGGAGAAAAATGAGATGATCTCAAACAAACTAAGGGCTCAAAAGAGAGGGAAAAATTAAAGTGTGAAAGAAAAAGGAAAAGAAAAAGCAGAGACGGTATGAAGAAGGAGCCTATGTTGTGTCTTCCTTTGTACAGAAGCACAAAATTTTTTGTTTTGATGAAGAAGCAAATGAAAGGGACCCCTGGGTGACTCAGTAGGTTAAGCAACCAACTCCTGATTTCGGCCCAAGTCATGATCTCACAGTTCGCGAGATTGAGCCCTGCGTCAGGTTCCTTGTGATGACAGTGGAACCTGCTTGGGATTCTCTCTCTCTCTGCCCCTCTCCCACTCATGCTGCATGCTCTCTCTCTCGCTCTCTCTCTCTCTCTCTCAACAAATAAAAACTTAAAAAAAAAAGAAGTGAAAGAAAGCAAACCAATACCCAACTGAACTGAATAATCCCTCTGTGAATGGGAAATGTTTTGTCAAGAACCAGAAATTTCTTTGGGTAACCAAAGGCATGCAAGACTACAAGTAGTGCAATTTACCCTCTCATCTCTCTTTCTGGGCTCAATCTCCTAGTTGCATTCAGGAAATCATTACTAAATGCAAGGAAATTAAAAGTGACCTAAAACAAGATTTGATGTATGTCACTGGATGTGTAAATATCAAAAACATAAACTCCCCAAAAAGGATGCATAAATAAAAGACTGAACACTGATAAGCAGGTAATAGAAAAATTAAGTGCCACCTCCCCTGTGAAGAGCAGCTCTCTTGGGGCTAGTGTTCCCAGGTCACAGCATTCATAACAGTCTCAAAGGGGAATGTGATCTCCCAAATTTAAGAGTTACTGTTGCAGATGAAACAAGAAAAACTCAGTTAAAGATACATGGGTTTGATTTGCTTTAAATCACTGGAATTAGTCCTGTTTTTTCATTTTGTTATTGTTGTTCTTTGTTGTTTAGCTTCAGTTAAAGGGAATTATAATAAAGACCATCCAGCTTAGTATGTAAAGAGAATTGGCCAATAAAGGGGGGGCCTTAAAAGCTGTAAACCAGTGGTAAAGGGTTTTACTTTTTTTAAAATGTTTATTTATTTTTGAGAGAGAGCACACACAGGCGCGTGCGCACGCGCACACACACACACACACACACACACACACACACACACGAGTGGGGGAGGGGCAGAGAGAAAGAGTGACAGAGGATCCTAAGCAGGCTCTGAGCTGACAGCAGCAAGCCAAATGTGGGGCTTGAACCCACCAACTGTGAGATCATGAACTGAGCTGAAGTCAGATGCTCAACGAACTGAGCCACCCAGGTGCCTCTGTAAAGGGTTTTCTATATAAGATTCTCTCCAATGTAGCTGTCTACCACTATATATCCTTTGGTTCTATGGATGGGCAGATCACCAAGAAGAAGGTAAGAAGGTGAAAAAATCCTAGAGAGCAACCTGAACGTCTCATCAACCTCAAAATCGTGCCTAGAAATGAGCCCAGGGCCTTTGGATCTTGGCCAGGCACCAACTTCTCTCTCCCACCCTGTGAGAAGCCTCACAGGGAGACTAAGACTTGTTTTTGGGTTTAGAGATGCCCTTGAACAGCAATACATGATATAAATATATGTATGTAAATATTATAGTGAGTATATAAATCTCTCTTGACTCCAAAAGCCAGTAGCAGCTGAACACTGAATTACAAAGGCATTCAACGATGGTTCAATGAACAGAATCTCCCCAGGTGCAGCTTTACTGTAGGGCAGGATATTGGAATTCACAATGAAGTCTCCTTCCTTAAGAGAGAACCAAGTAATAAAAAAGTCCTCAAAGATCTTGAATAGTAAAGTGATAAAAGGACAAGAGGGAAAACCACCATGAAGAGGGGAAGAGAGAGATCACAAAATAATTGCATCTCACCCAAGAAACAGACAGAGCACATGGAAAGCGTATTTTAACTATGAAGAGCAAAAAGATATACAGCTTGAAATATGTTAATATAATTGCAATCTAATCAGCCTATAAATGGTATTTTGGACTGTAGCAAAGTGTTGCCAAATGAGCATGCAGAAGGCAGGAGTGCAGAGCAGACCCTGGAGGCACACCCATGGGGCACTGGAGGACATCAAGTAATACTCCATCCTGCCATGAACATTCAATGTTTTTCCTCTTAGTTGCCTAAGTTTGGAATTAATTCAGAAATGCCATATGTGCAAAGAGTGCAAAGATAATAAGTGGTTCACTGTGCTAAAACGGGCTGCATAATCTTCTCTGCTGTAAGTTACTTATAAAACCTCAGTGAAACCCAGGACTATTCACACTGAGCTGCAGAGGATGAAAATCACAGTAAAAGGTTAAAGAATGATGTACTTGGTAAATCCGTAATTATACACATGACTTCAGGGGTAAAAGTGAGTCTTTTATGAAATGCATATTGAAAGATGAGGTCAATATTTAAAAGCTGAGGCAATTTAAAAGCAGATCAGTGGTTGCTGGGCTGGAGGTGGGAGTGAGCAATGACGGCAAGTGGGCATATGAGGAACCTCTTGTGGTGAAAGTGTCCTAACACTGGATGTGGTAATGGCTGCACTACTATGTTTATTAAATGTCATTGAAAAGTACACTTACAATGAGTAAATGTTATAGTATATAAGTTATACCTTAATGAAGCTATAAATATTTTTTCAAGTTGGTGTGTGTAAAAATTCAGCAATAATCCCATTCTATAAAAGAGTTGTACGTTTTGGTGATGAGTTACATTAAGAATGTTCTTTTTCCATTGTTGGGAATAGAAATCTCTATGACAGTTTAAAAAACAGTCTTAAATGTTTTTAAAAGTTACTGGAAATGGATTAATTTCATAACTAACAATGAAAATAGGAAGACAAACTGAGAAGAAACTGAAGCAAGACATTTCAGGAGCTTTCTCAACATTTACTACTCTTCTGGCAACCCACTCAAGCTTTAATATTGACAGATCACTAGGATTTGATAATTTCAGAAGGGAAGTATTTTTAAACTCCAATGGGTAAAGTAGATTACACAGAATGAATCATGAGCATTCTTACAAAAAAAAAAAAAAAAGGATGCATGTGAATTTTATATACTCAAAACATTTTTTAACACCCTATAAAGCCAGATACAGCATCTTGGTTAAGAGTGTAGGTCAGCCTAGATCACACATTAACCACATGGGTAGGCTACCTACCTCCCCACCGCGCCCCCCCAATGCCATTCCTGCACCTATAAAATGGAGATCACAATGGTATCGATTACACACTTCTGTTGAAATGGGAAAAGGGAAATACTTCGTGAGGGCCTGGAATAAAGTAAGCATTCAAGAAATGCTAGCTGCTGCTCTATTCTTGTTGATGTTGTTATCCTGGGTTGGGTTTCATATACAGACAATTTTACTCTCTCAATTTTATTTTCTACAAAACCTCACACCCAGGGACATCTCCAGTCCTGTACCTTACTGGAAAGCCAATTACTCAGCAGTGCTCATGCCCACTGTTTCCAGCTGTTTTAACAGAAAATATCTTCCAAGCTTCGATTCATTACACAATGTGATATTGCTCATCTGCTGGCAATTCTGGTGCTACATCCCAGAATTAGTCTGACACACTTTCTTCAGCTGGTGTTAAGCCAAACTATAAGGCAAACAGGACAAATGAAAAGCCAGATGAACAGAATCCATTTACAGTGGGGTCATTTACAGTAAGATCCTTCCATATGAGAGAAGCATCAGAGATAGAAATATATACTAATTTAAATACACAGGGTAGGGGTGCCTGGATGGCTCAGTTAAGTGTCCAACTCTTGATATTGGCTCGGGTCATGATCTCACAGTTTGTAGGATCGAGCCCCATGTCAGGCTCTGCACGGACAGTATGGAGCCTGCCTGAAATTCTCTCTCTCTCTCTCTTTCTCTGTCCCTCTCTCTCTCTCAAAAGAAATAAACTTGTTAAAAAAGGAATTTTTGTTGTAGAATAAAATAATGATATTACTAAAAAGACAAAATGGCCCAACATGTCCATGCTACTCCTTTCATAGCACACCAATCCCAGAAAAGTCTTAAGAAATATGTAATTTTATTTTTCCAGAGCCACGGCATCAACCAATTTACAAAAATGAACTTTCTATTGGTTCTCTGTAGAGACACTCCATTTATTTCTAGAGATTTTTCCCTCCAATATTTGGAGCCATAACCCCAGAGATAGAGTTGAACTTCCCATTCAAAGAAGTCACTGTTGATGGGGTCACTGGGCATTGTGTGGCTATTTGAAATAGCCATATCTGCCTAAGTAGTATACAATCATAGCCAGCCAAGAGCTGAATTGAGTAGAGTACATCTGTTCAGTCTCTTAACCTCCTAGGCTGCATTATAAGAAAAACACTCCAATTCTGATTGCTAGGTGATTGTTGCACACCAGTTTACCCCATCCATTGTTCCCAGCAGCTGAGTCTGTGATACATAAGACTCTTGGCCATTAAATCCTGAGGCATGCTAGCCAGAAATTACCTCCAAAAGTTACCCTCCATTCCCTGCACATATTAAGAATTTCTCCATGTTCTTGTGGACACTTTCCATGTTGAGAATTTTCCCATGCATAGGAATTCTGCCTGACAACAGTTGGAGACCTAAAATCAACTCTCAGGAAGAGTTTTAATGACTTCCAATCATTCCCATGGAAGTCATTCAGAAAAACCATGAGGAAAATATTAAATCTGTGCAGCCTATTGAGGAGAACATACAGATAACTTCTAACAGCATGCATATGGACCCTGTGGCAGCCATGTGCATCAATCTCTCATCAGGATCAGCATTTCCACAGTAATTGCTCAGCCCTTTCTGAACCTCTTAACTTTCAATCATTCTCCATATAGGAAGTTACCCATCCTTCACACACAGGCAGCCCATTGGGGCTAGATTGCAGTGGGCACACATTTCGTACTAAGAGACTGGCTGCTTTCCAGAACATTGTGGATGGTGAGCATATCTTGCTATTTGATGTTAACATCGATGCTCAGGATATGCAAATACAACTGCTAAATAAGCTAAAATTAGTGTTTAATTCCATCTACCAAGTAACAGCCTGGATTTATCATCCTTAGGTCTTTGTATTAATGTTCCATTTGTACTGCTTAGTTGCCTGAGCAGTGCTTCCTCATCTTTAATGTGAATATGGATCATATGGGGATCTGGTTAAAATGCAGATTCTGATACACTAGGTCTAGGGTGGGGCCTGAGAGTCTGCATTTCTATAAGCTTTCTGGTGGCATTACTGCCACTGTCCTCAGACCACTGCTGGTAGCAATGCTTTTAAGAATATGGGTGAAGCATTTACCTGAGCATACAGCAGGGCTTTTTACAACTTGTTTCTGTTGTATAACTAGTTGTCCATTCCCATACTATTACTTTGAAAGTGCACACCAGTTCCCGTACTATTATTCTGAAAATACATTAAATGCCTACCTTTTTTAAAAGATAATGCTTACCTTGAGTTATTTTCCTCCTAAGAGATTTTCTAAAAATAAAATGCTGATTTTATCCTACTACCTGCCAAGGTGAGTTTAGTTTATGGTCTTCCAAGTAGAGAAAAAGAAAGAGCAGAGCAATCTCTCCTAGTGGCACTCCCAGCCCTAAAGTCCTGTGATTGTACATATCAGAATTTGAGCCACAAATCAAAATCAAGAATCATATGTGGAGTTTAGGAAGCAAAACAAACGAGCAAAGGAGAAAATTTAAAAAAAAAAGAAAGAAAGAAAGAAAGAAACAGAGAGGCAAACCAAGAAGCAGACTCTTCAGTATAGAGAACAAACTGATGATTAATCAGAGCGGGGATATAGCGAATGGGTAAAAATAGGTGATGGGGATTAAGGAGTGTATTTGCTGCGATGAGCACCAGGTACCGCATAGTGTTGAATCACTCTATTGTACACCTGAAACTAATATTACACTCTATGTTAACTAACTGGAATTTAAATTAAAACTAAAAAAAAGTCATTTAATAAATATTAAGCATCTAATAAGGATAGCCAAGAATATAGAAGTCAATAAAGCATTGTCTTCTTTCCCTAGGATGTTTCTGTCTTACACAAGTGCACAAATGGTTACAACACAAAGCAGAAATGATCTGGCACAGAAAGAAAATGACCTGGGTTTTTTCCTCCGGTAAAGAATCATAAAGGATCATTGGTGATTGTGCTCCCATTGACCTAAGAAACCTAAGTTATCTGGTATTTATGGAAGAATACTAGACTTCTTTCATCAGAGAGGCTTTGGAAAATGTCTACAGTTTTTTTCCAAGAGGGTTCTAGACAGTGAGGATGAATTCTGAGATACTCTTAACCTCCAATAACTGGTTGCATTAAACAACATCTCAAGAGTCACCGCTCCATGTTTGCTTTTCAGTCTGACTTTAGAACATTGCTACTCTCAGCCATGAGTCACAACACGAATAGAAGCTGTGCAGATGAGCCACTAAAGAGGAAAGCCTACTAGACAACTTGTGCAATTAAGCAACAAAGTTAGAGAGGAAATGGCTTAATAATTTCAAGACATTGCCTACATGAATGTACAGGGTGTCATTTGAAATGACAAGCAAGAGACCAAATCATAAGCAGAGTAGGATCTGAATTTTTTTTTAAAGAAAAGGAAATAAAGACAATATATTAATGAGTACCATCTTCTCAACGAGACTGTGAGCCATTTTATCTTAATATTTATTTTCTCATTTACTTCAAAATTCTTTACAATGATCTATATTAATCCTGTAATGGAAAAAGCCAATTAAGAGATAAATCTCCCATCTGTCCCTTTGTTTCTATGGCATGTTGTTTACAAGATAGTTCAGATTTAAAATGGGATATTTTAAGTTCCATTTAATTTCTGAAACTGCTTTCTTTCACATAATTTAGTCTCAAGGATTTAAACTAATCAGAAAAATCTGCTGTAACATACTGTCCTCGACCACCACAAACACCCTTGAACACTGTACGTTTGTATCTCTGCAATAATTGGGCCAGGTGCTATTCATGTGAATCTCTTATTGGCCTGTCACCAATTATTAAATCCATAGGACATATTGATTAGCTCTTTATTCACCGGATGGCTAAGGCAATCTCAGGAAAATGTAGAACAATTCTCCTGACTCAGACAGTGAAAATTTTCTAACAGAATATCTATTGTTTTCCCACAGGATAAAAGTTCTTTCAATAGAGGAAATGCTCTAAAATTGGCAGATGATTTTTTTTTTTAATTATCCTAGCGTCTTTAATGAAGCAGGAGCCTGAGCTAGAAAACAGCACCATGATGAGCACCTTACAATCTGCAGTTTCCACTGCCGAGAGCACCACCGTCGCTGATAGCAACACACAGCCACAGGCTGGGGTGACCACTGGGTTCCTAAATGGCCATGACCCGTACTTCACAGAACACTGGAAGCAATGTCTAATGCCAAATGTGTAGCACATGACAAACTGGTCAGTCGCCCAGTCAGTTAGCTATTCAGTCATTTATTGAACAAGCATTTATCCGGTCAGGCCCTTGAGATTCAGAAGCCAAGAAGATACCTTCCCTAGCCGCATCCTGTAAATTCTAAAGGGGAAGAGAAGGCATAACAATTGTCAACAGGCCAGCACGATCAAGAATTGTAGGGCCATCTACAATGGACAGGAACAGAGCCCTCTCCCAAGGAGAGGAACTGTCAGTTCTACATGAGTTAAGTCAAGAAATGTGTTATAGATGAGGCTACCTTTGAAATGAATCTTGACAAACGAGAAGGTTCTTGCTTTGCAGATTCAGTGAGATAAGTATACATATAGCAACTACCCCAGAGCACCAGGCACGCAGGTGTTCAAGCACTGATAGTAATAATAATGGTAATATTACTATATTGATATAATGGGTCACTGATAAGATACCCTTAAGGAATAACTGGTACAACTGAAGAGAAGCAGGTGAAGAAAATAATATCTGGGTTACATCCACAACTGACTGACAATAAATGGAACGATAAAAATAGAGTCATTAGTAGTTTTAGTTACAGTACAGGCAATGGAAACAACGCAGAATGACTAACCCTATATTGACAAAATTATACAACTATAAATGTCCTGTACTTTTAAAGAAGCCTGGAATAAGACAGCAGAAAGGAGAAGGACTAATATTTATGGAGGACCTACCATAAGTCAAGCCAGGGCCTTTGCATACATATTATCTTAATTAATTATCCAACCAATATTGTGAGGTATGCACTATTATTGCCATTTTAAAGTAGAAACTAAGAGGCCATGGGTGGCTCAGGCATTTAAGCATCCAACTCTTGATCTCGGCTCAGGTCATGATCTCACGGTTCATGAGTTCGAGCCCCATATCGGGCTCTACTCTGACAGCATAGAGCCTGCTTGGGATTGTGTCTCTCCTTTCTCTCTGCCTCTCTTCCACTTGTGTTCTCTCTCTCCTTCTTTCTCAAAATAAATAAATAATCTTTAAAAAAATTTTAAGGAGGAAACTGAGATTCAGAGAATTCAATTGACTTGCAAAAGGCCAAACAGCCAATGACTGAAAAAGTCAGAATCTGATCTCAGAAGTATCTTATCTTAAATTCCATGCTGTTCTCATTATAGTATGAAGCATTTTCATGTGAGAAGTCACAATTAAAAAGATAATTTTAAAAAAATTCCTTCAACACATTTAAAATATGATTTATTTTTCAAAAACAATTCACCCTCAGCTTTTCAGGTATAATAAATACTGATACTTGAATACCTACCACAGTGTTGAGTTTTGTCATGTGGATTATTTCATTTAATCCTCGAGATACCTAATAAAGCAGGTGTTATTACTATTATTCCCATTGCACAGACAAGAACTGGAATTAAATTAAAGCTTAAAAAAAAAGAAATGTCATTTAATAAATATTAAGCATCTAATAAGGATAGCCAAGAATATAGAAGTCAATAAAGTATTGTCTTCTTTCCCTAGGATGTTTCTGTCTCACACAAGTGCACGAATGGTTATAACACAAAGCAGAGACTTAACTCTCCCCAGTGGAAGAATAGATTCCAAGGGTTGAGGACAGACAATGAGGTGTTTGAAACTAGTCTATAAAAACAAGTGTTCTTCCTCCATATTATGTTACTTCACATACCTGTGCTTAAATTACAGCATACCTAAGCAGATTTCCTCATTACAAGTAAATTCAATGTACTGAATTTTTTTAGCTTCAGTGATCAATAAAGTGAGGAACTAAGTTGATTTTCCACACCTGCACAAGAAACTAGATCCAATGAGATTTCTCAGACTGAAATCTGAGTGCAGGCCCCACTGACTCTAAAGTCCAAGTTCTTTGTATCACTCCAACATGCTCCTTAAGGGCACAGGAGACTCACAGGCCAAATCAGGGCTTTATGCTTTTGCAAAGCAGAAGTCACCTCTAGGAGATGATCCCAAGTCCATAGTCTTGTGAAAGTGCCCAAAGCACGTTCAGCATACCAGAGAGGAGGGCCAAGGAACACATCTTCAGTTCTAGAGTAGGACACAGGGGAACTTAGAATTCATTTATAGCAAATTCGTATTCGATTTACAGAAAACTGACTTTTGCTAAGACTAATGTAAGCCTGAAAAATATACATCACAGGAACCCATAATTAATTACATTATCAGATATGCTCAGCCGGAACAAAAGGACTTAACTCTTCTCTATTTGGGGGAATTAATATCTATGTAAGGACAGATGTAGCTTATAAATCCTAAATAGCAACAAAAGGTATATAACCTAAAATAGCACATACTATCCTGGACACCTTAATTCTCTAACTGAAGTACCATAATTACTCTTAAGCTCCTTTTTCTTTGAAAATGGCTAAGACTTTCCATCAATTCAGAGCTCTAACAAATCATGAAGATGGTTTAACATGTGCTCTGAGCTTTTGCAAAAAATTTTAATTTCACATTTTAAAGTGTAAACTAAATTACTTGTATCAACTGTGTTTTTATATCAATTGCAAACAAAACTAAAAGGTGTTCCATTCACTTTCACAACACAGATAACATTCCAAATCATATAGTAAAAAAATCTGTCTCCCAAGAATGAAGGCTTTTAAATATGCTTGAAGAAGTTAATTAGAGCAGTCACAGAAGTTTTATTTTAAAAAGGGGGGGGGGGGGGGGAGTCACTATTCCCAACAGCTACAGAAAATATCATTTTCTAGTCCAATCAAATCCTATTACGTCCTAAATCCCTTCCTTTTCATCTGAAAACCTATGATCTTCACATTTTCTATGCTCATTCATTGCTCTAGCCAATGTCAGATGTGGTAGCAATGTGTACCACTTTTTTAATTGGAAAGGGCAAGCAATGTCCTAAGGTCTCTAAACTCAAGTTTGGACCATTTCATTCTTACTTCAGATTAGAATAAGGTATGAAAAACCAAAAGGAAAAACATCAAAGACCATCTTGTGGTATCTGACTGACAGATTCCAGTTGATCATATTACCATTTCCTGAATTCCAGTAAGCTCATTATACTAATTAACTAAAATAAATGGCTGCAATTATTATGACTCATTTACAAACATCTTTTGAGCTTTGTGTTTATAATAAACAAGGGGATTCAATGATCAAAAGATACAGAGAAGGGTGCCTGGGTAGCTCAATTGGTTGAGCGTCCGAGTCTAGATTTTGGCTCAGGTCACCATCCCAGGGTTGTGGGATCAAGCTCTGAGTCGGGCTCCACTCTGAGCATGGAGCTTGCTTAAGATTCGCTCTCTTTCCCTCTGCCCCTCTCCCCCCCCCCCCACATTCTCTCTCTCTAAAATAAAAAATAAAATAATAAAGGAAGCTCTTTCGGGAAAAAAAAAGATAGGAGACAACGTAGAAACTGATTAACTATTGACAGCTACTGGAATTTCCTGTACACAGCACTATAGTCAGAATGTTTGTGTCCCCCTCAAATTCATACATTGAGATCTAACGCCTAAGGGGATGGTGTTAGGAGGTGGGGCTTTTGGAAGGTGATTAGCACATGTGGGCAAACTTCTCAAGCATGGGATTAGTGCCCTTATAAAAGAGTCCCAAGAGCTCCTTAGCCCGTTCTGCCACTGCAGAGGACTGTCCTTTTGCAGAGGACACTGCAAAAGGCGTGGTTTATGAACCAGGAAGTGGACTCTCACCAGACCAAGTCCACTGGCATCTGGACATTGGACTCCAGCCTCTGGAACTGTGAGAAATCAATTTATGTTGTATATAAGCCACCCAATCTGTATAGCATTTTTGTTACAGCCACCCAAACAGACTGAGACGGCAGTTATGAGGTCTGTTCTCACAGTTCATCATTCTAAATCTGTTTATGAGTACCTTGCTTTAGCTCAGTGATTCCTAGTGTTTTGTATAAGGAAGACAATAAGCTGTTTGCTCACTCTAGCAGGCTATCAGTGGTGGATTTTACAAAGTGCATGACCTACGTGAAATGTCTGTAAGATAAAAATATAACATCCTTGACTGAGTTTCTCCTCTGCTACTAAAGTATGCTGCTATTTTGTATGGATCTTCAATATTGAGAAGGAGATACTATGGGGATGTGCATGCATATGTTTTCTACTTAAAGAGCAATCGAGTTTATCATTGCTATATTTCAGTGGGGAAGGGGAGGTCATTGGGAAATGCTTTATCTGTGATTTTTATAGTATAAATTGTCTGCTTAGACACTAGCTGTTCTAAGATTTGCTGTTGTTTACATTTCCAAGAAAGGATTCAGTAATCACAGATTTGGAAGATTTAACAGCTCAAGACAGCCAGATTAGCTGTTCCAAAAAAAGGAGTCAGGAGATACACAAGTGTATCTTTTGTAGCAAATCTTGTACCTTTTGGGTTTACTTTAATTACTTAAAAAGTAGTCACACTCCAAATGACCTCTGGGAAGAGATGCTTGGCGGGGTGAGTGACTAACCCACTGAAAAATCCCAATATACAGAGCCTGGACTGGGGCAAGAGGAAAAGATCCTCACACCCTGCAAAAGCTCCCTTTAGATATGGAGAGAAGGAATATGATTACAACCTTCAGCTAGAAAATGCCCTCTTTCCTTCCTTGGGGGCCCTTAATCAAGGCCCAGTACATAATGCATCACTGAAATTAAGGCAAGGCAACCATTTCCTTGACCTCCTAACCTTGCTGGCAAAAGGGTCTGGTCACACCGTGAGCAGAGGTCCCCTGAAAGGTGTGAGAAGGAGAAGCAGAGTTCTGGCAGAGCTCTGAAAGGTGTGTGCAGCAACCTTTACTGAAGCTTCAATGCCCCTGAATAAAGAACAGAGGTGAAATGATTGGATAGGGTTTGCTCACAAACCAGCTGCTGTGAACCTCAACAGTCATCTGGGGAAACTGCAGCTTCTTGCAAAATGTTTTCTACATGGTACCACATTTCTAATATGTTGATTTCCTTATCTCGGCCTAAAAACCTCAAAAAAAAAAAAAAAGGCACTGTATAATGAACTCTTGGTTCGGGCTTAAAGCACACCCAAAGGCAAGAGAGCAAGGAGGCCAAGTGATGGGAGGAACAGGTGAGAACGGCATGTGGTCTATGGCTCCAGTGCGCATCCTGGGTAACATATGTAACAGCAGGCAAGGGCTCTCACTGTTCATTTTCCCCTGTTCTGTTGTCAAACAACCCAGAGTCACCAGTTTCCATCCCGTGGATATATCCACAAGCTGACTGAGGCAATGAGAAAAGCCATCCCTGCTTACAATTCGCTTGTTCTATACTATGTCACTTCAAGCATTCAAGCTATTGAATTTTTAAACAATTATATTTCCTCAATACAAAAAAAAATACCTTTAAAAGCTTTTTAGTCATTGGGTTTTGCATATCAGTTTTGGAGATGATATGAGGGCTGTTACACTATTAAAACAAACAAACAAACAAAAGAGGTGAGACCGTGAGCTGAAGGATGAGGTCCTGCTGACAGGACAGGACCTCAATGCCACAGTGGGCAGGGTACAATGGTGGTTGGCTTGGGGTTCCGCTCTACCATGGCAGAGCATCGTGCCACAGGAAGGCTTGGAGAAAACTGGTTCATTCTCAGAGGCTTATCAAGCCTTGGTCTCTGCCAAGACTGTCAAAGCATTCTACTCTAACAAACCTCTCATGGGGGGAGATTTCCCTTTGGAGCAGAAACGATTCTAAAGACTCCTGGGGTCCATGAAGAAGCATCTTTGTTCCTACTGGGAACCCAAGCAAAAAGTCTTTATATTCTTTCCACTCTATCTTCCAATTCGTCTGCAGCTTTTCACCACTCTTGCTATGAAGAGAACATGCCACAACAGAGGAAATGCTACAACAGCAAACTGAATGCCACACACACACACACACACACACACACACACACACACACACAAACAGCCGAATGCAACCATCAGCAGAATGACTACAAGAAAAAAATACATAGAAAACTTTCAGATGATATTTCCTGGACAAATTACTCACTTGAAAATTCTTTCTCAGGGGCGCCTGGGTGGCTCAGTCCATTAAGCATCCTACTCTTGATTTTGGCTCAAGTCGTGATCTCACGGTTCGTGAGGTTGAGCCCTGAGTCGGGCTCTGCACTGACAGTGCGGAGCCTGCTTGGGTTTCTCTCTCTACTTCTCTCTCTGCCCCTTCCCCACTTAGGCTCTCGCATGCATGTGTTTTCTCTCTCTCTCTCTTTCTCAAAATAAATAAATAAAGAATAAAAAAAAAAAAACAGGTAAGCTCTCATCTTGGGAAAATCCAATAGACAAAAATGCAGAACTACAAAATGGCTGAGTAACTCATTACAAAGGGAACCACTGAAAGGTTTCAAAGTTTAAATGTGAACCTTGCTATCTTATGTTGCTATAACTCACAAACCAGCAATGGACTTTTTGATCAATGACATTCAGGCAACACCCTCTTAGATCTAGAAGATTGAGAATTTCATCTCTCAGAATTCCTATCTACATTACACTTAGGGGAGACAAGTTTTATGAGACAAGCAGAATATTGGTGAATATAAATGAACAACTGGCAGATATTCCTTCTTTCCTAATGAATTTTATAATTTAGAGCATTTGAATGCCTCCCTAGGGGAGGAATTCTTTCATGACTAACACTCTTTCTAGTAATTGCATCTATTTTTAATTCATAAAATTTGAATGTGTGTTAGCCTTCAAGAACTTGTATGAATCTTCTATTTAATAAAGATTGACCTTTTATTTTTTTTTAAAGATTAACCTTTTCATTTATGAATGTAGTTTGATTTTAATATGTACTCTACATACAAATCACTCAAATTACACCTCAAAATAATTTTTAAAAATCACCTGGACAGGTCCACATTAAAAACTAAATTTCAGGGAAAGATAGTGTGCTAAAAATTATAATCTTAAACAAAAGACATTCATAAACTCTGAATGACCAGCAAATCACACTATATACATATATATATACATATATATATATGTATGTATATATATATTCAGCTCACTATCAGGATTCTGTCAAACCTTTATAAAAGTCCACACAAGACTTCTCTTTAAGTTCACATGAGCAACTCACATTTATACGTCCCCTCATCCAAGTCAACTGGTGTCCATTCCATAGCTAAAGAAACACCCCTCCTCTTCATTGTTGATTCTGAAATTATGTTTTCAATACAAGATGTATAATATTCTAGAAATATGCCTCTTAAAGCCATTCAGATGGAAGTATGTCATTCCTTTCATATGTACTTAAAAATCTATAAAATTTAAATAAATCTCACTAGCAAACATTAATGAGACATAAAGTATTCTTAGTATTATTTCGGCCAAAGAAAGGAAATAAGATTTTTTGCTAATGGTCAGAGTTTACATCTCAGTCATGCTTAAGGCTATAAGACATTACTACACGAAAAAAATTGAAAATAGACAGCTGAACAGCACCATTATGTTAAGCAATTAATATCTGGAAAAAAAACCAGAAATCTGTTGAGTAACCATTTAAGCTTCAGAGAAAGATATTTTACTTTATGCTTATGGTTAATCCTGTCTACCTCTATCCTCAGTCTGGTTTGAGGCCAACAGCTATGTATTTGCTGACTAAAGGACCCAACTCCCTCCACTTCAGTAAAATGCATGTTTCAGATCCCCTCCCCCCACCAAGGCACATGGATCCCCCAATTCCCTGGTTCTTCCCTGTGAAGTCAAGGTCATTCCACAACAGCGTTCTTACCTGTTTCCCATCCAGGGTGTACAGGCGTTTCACCACTCCCGAGTCCAGCTTGATGGCATCAGTTATGTCAGTGAGAACCTGCTCAAAGGAGTGTGCGGTTTTCTTGTTCAGCAGAATCCTGACGGCCTTCCGTGGCTTCACCCCACTTCTGATGATGGTGACCAGCTTGGGCCGAATGAAATCCTTATTCTCCCGCACCTCTGAAGGGCTCCCTTTGGCAGTGGCCAGTGAGGACACTGCCCGGGAAGCCGAGGTGGTCTTGACATTCACCGACCAGTTGGGGTTCACGTTCTTGGTGTACTCCAGTTTCTTGAAGGGCTCTATTGAGCCACACACATAGCTCTCTCCTAAGGAAGAGAGAAATATATTTACATTTACACCAGGGTAAACTCATTTCCTTTTTTCTAGTCTTTGATTTTTCCTTTTCTACTAGAACTGAGAAATACTTGTGACTTTTGAAGAATGGAAGCATGATTAACATTTAATGAAAAGAAACATTTTCTACTTCTAATCTGGCTCTGTTCAACAGCAGATTGATATCCTAGGAGGGAAAAAAATCATCATTCTTCCCTTACTTCATTTTCCGACTGCTGAAAGAAATACTGACACTGAATAAACCTCAGAAATAAATAAAACTGAATTCAAAACAAAGTATTCTCTAGGATTTGGGGTATTTATCCTTGCAGAAAACTTCAAAACCAGAGGTACCTACACTTAGTAATAATGTAAATAACATAATTTGAAAATGGAAAGTGGATCAGAAAACAGCTTATTAAAATAGCTACGTGATTCATTGTATGGTGACAGTTGCTAGATACGCTTGTGGTGAGCCTAACATAAGGTATGGAGAAGTTCAATCACTATGTTGTACACCTGAAAGTAATGTAACATTGTGTGTCAACTATACTCAAATTTAAAAATCTAAAAAAAAAAAAAAAAGCTATATAATTTATAAGTTTGATTGGAGTGTGTGCTAAGCATTTTGTAAAGTCAAGTAAAATTCTGAAAGCAAGTGAAGTAACTGTCACCAGCTAGCCCCCAAGACTTGACCTTTACTGCTCACCTTCTTGTACCCATCAACCTCTGTCCCATATTTTTCCTTAAGCTCTTCTTTCCAGGTAGCTCTTAACTCAGACGAAAGACCAGACGGGCATAGCAACCCTCAAGCAATAATGACTGCCTGTTCAAAAGCTCTAGTGGCCCAAACCACCCAGACCAGTTTGAGCTTAACCCCTAACTCAGGTTGTTGTGCAGGATGACCACGGAGTGACCAACAGTTACCTTTACCTCATTACAATGCTAAAAATCACAGCCAGAGGTGGAGACATAACAAGCAAACAAAACATATGAATAAAGAAGCATGGTCTGTCAACTGTGCCTGTTCCCCCCCACCTCCAAGCCCCTGTGTTTCCCCACCCCTACATGCTTAAACTTGGCTCCTTTCCCACCTGCATTCCTTTAAAACTTTCCCTGGTTGTTAGGGGAGCCAGTCTGACGCCTTTGTTGTGACTGTGTCTCCCTTCAACTGCAGCTGTTGCCCCAATAAAGCCTTGCTTGTGCTTTTAAATTTTGGGTCCAGCCTCGTTTCTACCAGTGGTAGGTCCAGGGACCCGAGTCCAGAGTCCAGTAACATAACCACACTTCCTTTCCTCCCATCTACACACGGCCAAACACAGTGATCTACATACTCTAGGAAGGCCAATTCATATTTCTTTATAGGTAAAAGATCTTGAGAATGGTTAACTTATAAACTGTAGCTTCAGAAACTGACTCTAAAATAAATGTAACTATATAAGATGAATGAGGTCCAAGGATCTAATGAATAATACGGTGACTACAGGTTATAACACTATACTATAATTGAAATTTGCTAAGAGACTAGAATTTAAATGTTGTCACACACAAAAAAGATAAATATACAAGGCAATGAACGTGTTAGTTAACTAAATGGGGAGAATCTTTCACAATATATACATATATCAAATCATCATGAGGTATGCTTTAAATATCTTAACAATTTTGTCAATTATACCTCAATAAAGCAGGGTAAAAAAAAAGAAAAGAAATTAATTACATTATATTTTTATTAAAAATGACTCCTTAACAGAGAATGGTTTAATGAAAAGAATCAGATTATTAAGTAGATGTGGCTCACACAAAAAAGAAGTAACATATGTAACAAGTGATGAGAAATCATTAAATGACTGATCCCATATATATATACGTATATATATGTATATATGTATATATATATATGTATATATATGTATATACGTATATATTTCATACATATATATATTTCATGAAGTTAGATCAAAGTATTTTGAAGTTAAAGATTTTATAATGGCTTTTTTGTGTGTTAGTAAGTCTTTGTAACAGAGAACAGTTAAAACGCTAAAAAGCCTTCATAAATGCAGGTAAAGTGACCTGGGACTAATCCTGCAACAGCCCATCTACTTTTATCTAAATCCTTGTCCTATTTTTAACTTACGAGTGCAAGCATCCAAGGCCACAGAATAAAGTATTCACATAAAAATAATGGAACCAGGGTTTCAAAAATAGAAAATCACAGTTATACATGTTATCAAACATTTACTCTGTAAGTGCTCTTAGAAAACACTCTAATGTGTGTTTATACATTATATCTCACTAGACGTACACCTAGTACAAATTTAGCAACCCCCTTTTCTATTCACCTTCACTGGTCCCAACTATGCTTTCCTCAAGATTTATGTAGATACCAAAAACCTATGCGTGGGGGGGTCGCAACAACAGTGGTGCTTTGTGGACAGACAGCACGAATGCTCCAATGGGAAACTGCAAGTCTGAGCTCTCAAGACCTGGCCTCTCCATGCACATGACCTGGGACAAGTCCCCTAGTCTTCTCAGTGGTAGTTTATCCATCCATCAGATGAAGGCTATTCTGGGGGCCACTGATCTCACCAGGCTGTGGTGAAGATCAAACGAGATAACAGAGGTCAAAGTGATCTCAAATACAAAACCACACAGGTGGACACCTGCTCTGGGGCTGCATTACCCTGACTGTGCAGTAAGCCTGAAACGAAAATTAAAAAACCAAAATTATTAGAAATCAGTGAGCGGGTCTTGTAAGGTGCTAATTGTTTCTAACTAGTTACCAGGAGACGTCACTTTGGCTCCATTTCAATGCGACGATGCCCCAAATGTTCCTCAACAAGGCACACACAGCCCAAAATACAGCAGGCAAAACCAGTCTGTCAGAATTCTGTGCTAATCAGAGATACGAAATTGTCTGATCATGTGTAAGTTTATACACTAAGCTAATAATTAAAATCAAAACAAAATGAGTAGTTGACACTCCAACAACAACAAACTTTTTAACCTTAAAAAATATAAATAAGAATAGGGAGGAATTTTAAAGTATTCACATTAACAATGTGGAGTGGGTTTGTTGAAAAAGAAAATAAACACTTTTTTTTTTTTTACATCTCCTTAAAGAACATTGAAGAAATTTTAAAGCGTGACAACTTTGAGAAGGTAATGCTGATTTGGTTCAAGTAACAATGATGGGAAGAAACTTGTGTTAAATCTGTGCCGTCACTTGGTGGCTCCTCTGTCTGGTTTACCACATTCAAAGACGGCAAAACAATCTTGGGGAAGGGTGTGAGACTCCAACAAAGAACAATCTTGTGCTACAAGGAAAGTAACTGCTGAAAGGAGAGACAGAGCTGGCCACCAAACCCAAGATCACACGATACTCAAACTGTCATTTAGAATCCACTACGCTATCCAGAGGGCGCCTGGGTGGCTGAGTTGGTTGAGTGTCCAACTCTTGGTTTCAGCTCAGGTCATGATCTGAGGGTCACGGGATCATGCCCCACACTGGGCTCCACATTGAGTGTCGAGCCTGGCTTGAGATTCTCTCTCTCCCTCTGCCCCTCTCCCCCACTCATGCTCTCGTTCTTAAATTAAAAAAAAATAAAAAAAGAAAGAATCTACTACCCTATTCAGGAATTCAGTAAGACAAGACGAGGTTTCCTTATGCTAAAACGCTTCTATAAAATTGTGCAAATATACTATTCGACCCCTCATTAAAAAAAATTTTTTTAACGTTTTATTTTTGACAGAGAGAGAGAGAGAGAGAGCACAGGGGAGGGGCAGACAGAGAAACAGAAATAGACTCTGTGCTGATGGCAGAGAGCCCGATGTGGGGCTGAGACTCACAAATGCTAAGACTGTGACCTGAGCAGACGTCGAATGCTTAACCGACTGAGAAGTCCAGATGCCTCGATTTGACCCCACATTTTGACCCCACATTTTGACTACGTTTCTTTTAATCATAATTCTGAATTTCTTCCCACCACGAGAGATACTGCCTCTGTCTTAATTTAAAGTTGATTTATTTTCTGATTTTGTTAGAAAATAACTTTTCAGTTAATGTGCTAGTATCATTGACAACCATAAAGCAGCAAGTGTAATTATTCTGAGTGGAAAGAATACATGGTCTTAATTTGGTTAAATAGCTCTGGGTATCCAGTGTTTAATCTCTCCCTAAATGGGGCCAAGACTGAAGAGATATGTATTATTCTTGATTAGAGAATCATCAATAGGTTTCATTCAAGTCCTAACAGAGGTATGAGTGGCAAAGGCCATTAAAAAATAAAAACATACAGTAAACCTCATAATTACTATAATAAACTTCCTATACACACAAAGCCATCTCAAAGTTTTATGGTGTAATTTATACTGCAAAAATAAAATAAAAGTTAATTTAGCAAAACCAAAGTATATTTGAGCAAAATGGCCTACTATTGTGATTTATAATAAAAAATATATACTTGGTCTTCAAACCATTTCTGGCACAGAGCTCCTAAAACCCTTGGAATTTCCTAAGTGATTAGAGAAATAAAGGCATCTTGATATGCATAAGGAGCCCCTTTCTACCACACCTGAATTTAGGTTAATGAGGAGACTTTGGGAAAGCAACTAACGATGGGTGACTGAAGCCGGGGGAACCAACAGTATGATTAGAGGGTAGGAATTTTCAGTCTCACCTCCCTGACCTTGGGGAGGGGAGGAGGGATAGTAGTTAAATCCAGTGATTGATTGATTGATTGATTGACTGATTTTTTTTAAAGTTTACTTATTTATTTTGAAAGAGAAAGCGTGAGTAGGGGAGAGTGGCAGAGTGGACAGAGAGGGAGAAAGAGGGAGAGAGAGAATCTCAAGCAGGCCCCATGCTGCCAGTGCAGAGCCAGACATGGAGCTCGATCCCACAAACTGTGATATCATGACCTGAGCCAAAATCAAGAGTCCAACGCTTAACCGACTGAGCCACCCGGGCACCCTAAATCCAGGGACTTAATCAACTGTGCCTATATAATGAAACATCCATAAAAACCCAAAAGGACAAGGTTCAGAGACCTTCCAGTTGGTGAACACATGAAGATTCATTCAGTAGGAGTGGTGATCTCAGAGTCAGCATTTAAGCTCCAAGCTCTCTCCCTAATCCTTGCCCTATGTATCTCTTCCATCTGGCTATTCCTAAATTATAAGCTTTTATAATAAACTGGTAATCCAGTAAGTAAAATGTTCCCCTGAGGTCTGTGAGCCTCTCTAGCAAATTCATTGAATCAAAGCGGGGGTCCTAGGAACCTCTTCTCTGTTAGCCAATCCATCAGAGGCACAGGTGACAACCTGGATTTGATTGGTGGCTGAAAGGGGAGGGGGGTGGTAGAGACAGTCTCCTGGGACTAAGCCCTTAACCTTGGAATCTGATGCTATCTCTGGGTAGATAGTGTCAGAATTGCGTTGAATTGTAGGACATCCAGCTGCCGTCACAGACAATTGCTTGGGTGTTTGGGGGAAACACACACACACACACCAGAATCCGTGACCAGAATTTTATAACCCCAAATTTGCTTTGACAGTTTGGGATTATCACCTATAGGGAAGCTTAACAAGGATGGCAAGATGACAAAGATCACACACGGTTTAAAGGAAATGGTGTAACACCCTATTTAGAGGTAGAGCTGGGATTCCCGAACATGATGATTTGCTGGGTGGTTATCATACTGCTAGTTTTGTCCCAGTTTATTCAAGCCAAAAATCTTTGTGTTAAGACCGATTCTCAACTTAAAATGTAATGTTCTGGATGTCCAACACACCCCAACAGACAGCTAGAGCTGCAGAAGCAGCATCTGTCTGAATTGCTGTGGCATTTACAAAAGCCAAAACATATTTGCTTTTCAGCAAAGATAAAGAAGAAAAGAAAAAGTAAGGAAATAAAGCATGTGATTATCTTTGGAACTGACCAATGCCTACTGAAATATCAGAATATGGTAATTTCTTCCCTGAAATATTTAGGTACTTGGGGGATCTTGGAGAAATGGAATAATTTAGATTATTTTCAAGATACTAAAAGGTCTATGTTTTATTTGGTTTTCAAAAAAAATCACATATGCATTTGTAAATTTATTATATCGCTATTATACAAAGTATGGAAATAAATGTTCTCTAACAAAGTTTATTATTTAAAAATCTGCAAAGTCAATTCTACTTGGCCATTGGCTCCCATTATGAAAGTAAAGGATTTCCACTTAAAAGAAATAAACTAAGTCACTACTGAAAACTGCCAGTGATGTGGTACCCAGATTCCTAGTTGACCAGGCCTGTGATGAGTGAGCTAGGAAGGTGTCCCTCCACAAGATCCCATATTAGGAGATTCTAGAAGTTTGCTCTATTTCCCCCTACTGCTGGAGATTTTTCATTGGCTCAGAGTTGTGATTTGTAAATTTCATATGTGACATCACTTAAGCTCAGTGTGAAAATGGCCCAATCTCTGGTTGCTACCTCCTCTAGGACTTCTTTAAGTTCCAAAGGTGGTATATTTAAAAGTATCTTAAGTGAGAGATACCTATAAAAATTTAATTTTTCCAGAAAATAAAGTTTCTCATTAAAAACTCTAGCAATTAAAATTTCTCTTGTGAATTATAGTAAAAACTGCAGAAGACTCAAATATATATTGAGACCTCGGAAAAGAAACTGAGTAAAATTACGTGAAAGCTATTATTTACATAATAAAATATAAAGTGCCTTCTGGATATTGTATTTTATGAGCCTATCTCAAATATACACAGCAACATTTCATCACCTTCCTAAAAGGCACTGGTTCAGGTAGACAATTTTGATAGCGCTATTAAAGGCAAGAGAAAAGATTCCCCAAAGGTACTTTGGGTCATTCTTCCATGGAAGTCACTCATAATATAATAGTACATAAAAATAAGCTTACAGAAAATAAAATTTGAATGTGTACATCAGGCCTATGGGAAATGTCAAGTTCTTAAATTCAAAGCAACAGAAAAATAAAGAAAAAAGATTGAGAGATCCAAAATTTTACATTTACAACTGATATAAATGAAAAGTGGAAAAACTAAAATAAAAAAGAGAAAACAGACTAAGGATCTACACAGAACAACGGGTTACTATAATGTGCAAAGCTTATTATAATTCACAAAAATGTAAGGTACTAAAACATATGACAAAGGATAAAAACAAAATAAAATAGAAATAGAAAACACCACTAGGGACATTATAAATTGATAACCCTTTTTGAAAGCAACATGGCCACCTGTATTTGGAACCCCAAAAATATATATTCTCGTTGCTAAAAATTTCTCCTAAGCACATCACAGAGTAACAAATAACAAAATTGCAACAGATACGTACAGCACTTGCCATAAAAACTAAAAATTGGGGCGCCTGGGTGGCTCAGTCGGTTGAGCGGCCAACTTCGGCTCGGGTCATGATCTCGTGGTCCGTGAGTTCGAGCCCCGCGTTGGGCTCTGTGCTGACGGCTCAGAGCCTGGAGCCTGTTTCAGATTCTGTGTCTCCCTCTCTCTGCCCCTCCCCCGTTCATGCTCTGTCTCTCTCTGTCTCAAAAATAAATAAACGTTAAAAAAAAATTTTTTTTAAATAAAAAAAAAACTAAAAATTAAATACAAACCCCTAAGTCTTTAATAATAAGTACAAAATCTGAATTTGCCACTCTAGGGAGTGAAAACAATCCTAAGTCGTGAGCTTGTTTTCAAAAGAGCTTAGAAAACAAGATGTGTGGGGTGCCTGGGTGGTTCAGTCAGTTGAGCAGTTGAGTGTCTGATTTCGGCTCAGGTCATGATCTCGCAGTTCATGAGTTCGAACCCATGACAGCTCAGCTGACAGCTCAGCTTGGAGCCTGCTTCAGATTCTATGTCCCCTTCTCTTTCTGTCTCTCCCCTGCCCATATTCTGTCTGTCTGTCTGTCTGTCTGTCTCTCTCTCTCTCTCTCTAAGAATAAATAAAACATTAAAAAGAAGAAAAGAAAACAAGATGTGTAGGGGCACTTGGGTGGCTCAATTAAGTGTCCGACTTCTGCTCAGGTCATGATCATGTGGTTCATGAGTTCAAGCCCTGCACCGGGTTCTCTGCTGTCAGCAAAGAGCCCGCATCAGATCCTCTGTCTCTCTCTCTCTCTCTCTCTCTCTCTCTCTCTCTGTCTCTCTCTCTGCCCATCCCTGACTTGCTATCTCTCTCAAAATAAATAAATAAATAAACTTAAAAAAATCTTAAAAAATGAAAAGAAAGCAAGATGTGTATGAAAAGATTTCACAAGGCACTAAGTGATAATTGCTAAATACGTGGTCGAGGCAACCCTAACTCAGAAGAGAAAGAAATCACTTCTCGCTTCCCACTGAGTGACCAATAAAGAAGAAATGGAATTCATGGTGACCTCAGAAGTGGGGGTAAGATTTTTCATAGAGAAAAGAAAGAGGACAGCATCTCAGATAAAATAAAAATAATAATACGCTCTACTACACAGTACAGCCAAGGGATAGTCTGTGAGATATTAATATGTCTTTCTCAAAAGACCCAGGTTTCAGAAAGCTCCCATTGGTTTCAGCGTGAGGGAAGGGCTGGAGGTAGGACACAGGGAGAGAGAAGTCGAGAAAGCTACTATAACAGACCAGGAGAGGAGATGGAGAATTGACTTTACACCTCTGCACTGGGGGCAGAGAGAAGCGGATGCAAGAGGAATACTTAGCAGATAGACTCGACTGACTAGACAGCAGAGACTGGCAACTGTCTGGATGTGGGACCCAAAGGAATCGGAGTCACATGATGAAAATGAAATGATAACATTGAAACTTCCATTTTGGTTGACTTCCCAAGTACCGCGATAGGTAAAATAAGAAGGGAACCAGGTTTGGACTCGATGCTAAGGAAAGAAATTCGTTTGGTTGTGCACATACTAAATTTGGAGTTCCTAGGAGCCAACCAGTTGAAGATTTCCAGCAAGCAATTAGAAATATAAGCCTGGAGTTTGGAAGGAGACGCATGTGACAGCTGCAGAGATGGAACTGAAGAAAACGTTCCGGGAAACCATGCCCAGCTGGACAAGAAGAAACCCAGGGCAACAGCAGTCTTCAAAGAGTGCCCAGAAATGGAGGAGCCACTGAAGGGAACAAAGACAAATCAGGTGCCTGGAGCCATGGAAACTGAAAGCTGGTGAGTGTGTGGCTGGAAAAGAACCAGACATCAGCATCCAACGCTCCAGGGACATCATTGAGGATAAGGATTCCTAAGAGATCACTGGCCTGGCCACTAAAAGGCCACATGTGGCCCTATAATGGCCACTTTCGTTCAGTAGTGATGCTGGCTACTTTCATTCATCCATTCATCCATCTATCCACCCATTCATTCTCTTTCGTCTTTCTTCCCATAATATATTGAGTACTTACAACTACCATGCTGGGCAGTAAGGACACCAATGGTTCCCTGAGTTCTTGAGACTTTGATATAAAATGAACAAGTATATTACAGTGTCATGATGCTAATTAAGGAGCTGAAGTATGATTGCAAGTTGAGGAAGTATAGATAGCATATACTAATATTTCTTAGCACAGAGCTCTGGGTTTCAGAGGCCAGAAAGACCAAGGCAAGAATGTTTGCGATTGTGGGAGATTTGTGCATCTGTCGGCTGAGGGATGAGGGTGGAGACACTATCGGCAGAACAGGTTATTTGAACGCCTGCCATGTAGCAGATCCTGCGCTAACCCATGCTATTTAACCTGCAATCCTCAACACAACCCTATGAACGAAGTATTAGCATACCACTTATCAGAGAGCACAATGAGGCACAGAGAGATAGGCAGCTGGCTCAAGGTCACATGGCTGGCAAAGGTGGAGCCAGGGTTCAAGTCAGGTGGTCTGACTCCAGAACCATAACTTAACCACGACATCATTATGCACCCTCAGGAGGGCACCCATCTTACAGTCCTCGCAGGAGAAAAAGGGAAGCCGGGAGACAGCAGGGCACAAGCAAAGAGCGCAGCCAAGCTCACTGCTGAGTGTACCAACGGGTAATAGGAGATATGGCCAGAAGAGAAGGAAGGGCAGGAGAAGGGCCACTGAGAGAAATACATGCAACATTGTGGGCTGTATTCCATACGTAAGTGGAGAGCCATTGTGAAGCAAAGGTATGGCACAAAGTGGTTTGTCTGTGGCCAGGTTTACATAGGCAGGAAAACTAGTTTAAAGACTATTGTATGGGACATATGCGTGTCCTAAAGGATTTGACCTAAGAGAGGCTACAGAATGGAAAAGCAAGAAGGTGCCTGAGTAGTTCAGTTGGTTAAGTGTCTGACTTCAGCTCAGGTCATGATCTCACAGATGGTTTGTGAGTTTGAGATCTGCATCAGGCTCTGCACAGACAGCACAAGCCTGCTTCGGATTCTTTGTCTCCCTCTCTCTCTCTCTCCCTCTCTCTCTCTGCCCCTCCTCTGCTCATGCTGTCTCTCTCTCTCTCTCTCTCTCTCTCTCTCTCTCAAAAATAAATAAACATTTAAAAAAAGGAATAGAAAAGCAGGGACAAATACAGATTCCATAAAGAAGACAAAAACATTGGGGCGCCTGGGTGGCGCAGTCGGTTAAGCGTCCGACTTCAGCCAGGTCACGATCTCGCGGTCCGTGAGTTCGAGCCCCGCGTCAGGCTCTGGGCTGATGGCTCGGAGCCTGGAGCCTGTTTCCGATTCTGTGTCTCCCTCTCTCTCTGCCCCTCCCCCGTTCATGCTCTGTCTCTCTCTGTCCCAAAAATAAAAAAAAATAAAAAAAAATAAAAAAAAAAAAAAAAAAGAAGACAAAAACATTGAAAAAGAAAAACTAAGACATGTATTTCTAGCTCAGAAGCCTATTGTAATAGTACAGGAAAGAGATGACAAGTTTCAAGTGGTAGGAATATGAGGAGTTATTATTTAATTTTTTAAATGTTTTTACATCTTTCAGATTTTCTACAATGCTCACTGTGTAAAAATGTATCACTCTGCCAGTAAAAAAAATAGTAATATTGTGATGAGGACTTGAAAACTATAATAATGATGGTGGAAAGGACAAACTGAAGAAACATCTTAAGCAAGATCAACAGAATTTAGTAACAGCTTGTATCTGAGGGTGAAGAAGAGAAGTCAAGGGGGATGTTAAGTTATACGGCAATACGATTTCACAAGATCCAGAATATGAGAAGAGGAATAAACTCTGGGTAATGGAAAAGAATGAGGTCACATTTATGCATGTTAAGTTTGAAAGGACTAAGGACAAGAGTATCAGTTAAATATATCCAGGTGCTGGGAGTGCAGAAGAAAGGTCTTATTATTATTTGGGAGAAATGGGCCTTAAGAGTGGTTAACATAATCAGACTTGATGATATCATAGTAGATCTAAAGACAAGTAAGTGTTGGTCATCTAAGGGTGAGAAAAGTAAAGAAGGAAATCGCAAATCACCATTAGAACATCACCACAACAATTACTGTAGACAAATCCACGAGTAAATGCCAAAATTCATGAGCAAAAGCTTAAGGAGAAGCAAGACATTCACGGAGCCTCAAACTTTCTCCCCCAAATATTTATTAGCTACAAAGGGAAAAATAGTAACTTTAGAGTGAAGGACACTGGCAAATACCACCTTAACCAACTTATGGTTAATCTCACCAGTAATAAGACACAGCAACATCTTGTACCCTGAAATGATGCACTGAAAGGAACACAGCATCATTTCTGTGGAATTCTTGCCACAAAGAGATAACTTGAATCTAATCATCAGCTAAACCCAAACTGAAGGATGTTCTACGAAATAACTGACCAAAATGGCCAAGTCATTAGAGACCAGGAAAGACTGAAGAACTGTCACAGCGTGGCAGAGATGAAGGAGAGGTGACAACTAAATGCAATGTGTGGGGCGCCTGGGTGGCTCAGTCGGTTAAGAGTCCGACTTCGGCTCGGGTCACGATCTTGCGGTCCGTGAGTTCGAGCCCCGCATCAGGCTCTGGGCTGATGGCTCAGAGCCTGGAGCCTGCTTCCGATTCTGTGTCTCCCTCTCTCTCTGACCCTCCCCCGTTCATGCTCTGTCTCTCTCTGTCTCAAAAATAAATAAACTTAAAAAAAAAAAAAATTTAAATGCAATGTGTGATTCTGGAACCAAAAATAAAAGGCCACTAGTGGAAAATTTGATGAAAGCTGAAAAAAGCCTGTAGTTTAGCTACTAGCATTGTTCCAAAGGTAATGGTACCATGGTTGTGTAAGATGTTCCATTATGGGAAGGGCATCTGGGAACTCCCTACCTTTACGACAATTGTATTAAGTCCACATTAATTTCAAAATAAAAACTTTTAAACATGAGTACGGTAGCCTAGAACAAGGTTAAATTGAACCTCTATCTCACACTAACATTTACTAATATGACATCCATTAGAATACTTTTTAAAATGAAAACGCAGGGCACCTGGGTAGCTCACTGGGTTAAGCGTCCAACTCTTGATATTGGCTCAGGTCATGATCTCACAGTTTGTGAGTCTGAGCCCTGCGTCGGGCTCTGCACTGACAGCACGGAGCCTGCTTGGGACTCTCTCTCTCCTTCTCTCTCTCTGCCCCTCCCCTGCTTGCATGTGTTCTTTCTCTCTCTCTCAAAATAAATAAATAAATGTAAAAATTTTTTTTAATAAAATGAAAACATAAAAATACTAGAAGAAAATGAGGAAACTGGCTTTATAATTACAGAGTACAGAGAACCCAAGAGGCATGAAAATCAAGCCATGAATGAAAAGCCTGATACATTTGATCATTTCGGGTTTTTTTTTTCAATCTGCATGGCAAAAAAACACAGTAAACAATGTCACTAGATAAAGGACAATCTGGGAAAAATACTCTCAATAAATATCGCGAAGAGCTAGTATCTCTAAAAGGAAAAAGTCCAAAAAAATAAAAAAATAAAAAAATAAAAGGAAAAAGTCCTACAAGTCAGTAAAAAAAGACCCCGATCTGGTAGGAAAATGGTCAAAAGCTATGAATAAAAGAAACAAATGCATTCTAATTATATGAAAAGAAGAAAATTAAAACAATAGATACATGCTTTCATCTTCATAAGAGTTGGCAAATAGCAAAACGTTATGTGAAACATTGTCTTGTTGAGGGTATAGGAAGACAGCCACTCTCATATATTACTGGTAAGTGTGTAACCTGGTACCACATCTATGAAGAGGAATTTTGCAACAGCTCTTTAGACTTTAATACTTGTACCTCTCTATCCAGCTTGTACCTTTCTACTACTTCTGGGAATTTGTCCCACAAAGATTCTCCGACATGGATAGAAAACTTATACCTAAGGATATTCACTGCAAAACAAAGGATTGGTCACAACCTAAATGCCCATCAATAAAAGACTGGCTAAATAAATTAGGGCACGGTTGTATAAAGGAATACTATGAAGTCAGTAAAAAGTAGTTCTAGATGTATGATATGAACTATTATTAAGTGCACTGAGCAAGGAACAGAACTGGAAGCACAGTAAGTTACCTTCTGGACGAATGATAATGTATATCCTAACATGCACCGATATCTGAGATGATACTCAAAACTAAAAGCAAGGGGTGCCTGGGTGACTCGGGCGGTTAAGCGTCCAACTTCGGCTCAAGTCACGATCTCATGGTTCATGGATTTGAGCTCCACGTCGAGCTCTGTGCCGACAGCTCAGAGCCTGGAGCCTGCTTCGGATTCTGTCTCTCCCTCTCTCTTTGCCCCTCCCCTGCTTGTGCTGTGTGCACGTCTCTCTCTCTCAAAAATAAATAAACATTAAAAAAAAACTTTTAAACAATTAACAGTAACAAAAACTAGTAAACGGTTTGCTGTGGGGGAATTTGAGAGAGAGTACGTTTTCTAGCTCTTTAAGAATGAATTTCAAAAGTTTTAATATAGCAGGGAGAGGCGCAGATATAAGAAGCCAGTGAATTAGAGAAACAAAGAAATCAATAACACCACATCAAGGGAAATAAAAATCGCCAGGAGAGCTGGGTGACCGGAAATCGTGGTTAGAGATTCCCTAACTGTGGGGTGAAGTGTGGATTTATTTCTGAAAGGTCCATTCTGATGGAGACTTGGGAACATCTCTTACACAGCAGCTCCAGAGTCAGACAGTATCTAGGGTGAAGTATGGGGGTCAAGGTGTGTGACAGCTGAGAAAGAAGGGCACTCATTTCTTATACATACATATCTGCTGTACAGATTAACTTACTTCTATCCAAAGGACAACATACCTGAATAGTATTTATGTTAATGCTTAAAGGAAACATCTTGGCCTTCTTTTACCAACATGGACACAAGATGTTAAAAGAATGCTTATTTAAGACAGCAGAAAGATTCATGGTTGCCAGGGGTTAGGGAGGGTTGAAAAGATAGAGCACAGAGGATTTGTAGGGCAGTACAACTATTCTGCGTGATACTACGATGCTTCATACGTGCCATTACCCCTTCGGCAAAATTCACGGAACACACACAATGCCAAGACTGAACTCCAATGTAAACTATGGACTTTTGATGATAATGATGTGTCTGTGTAGATTCATCAATTATAACAAGTGCGCCACTCCGATGACGACAGGGGACACTGTTCATGTGTCATGAGGGAGGGGTCTATGAGAAATATTTGTACCTTCTGCTCAATTTTGCTAAGAACCTAAAACTGCACTGAAAGTAAAGCCTATTTAAAAGTAGGTGGGGTGGCTCAGTCCGCTGAGCGTCTGAGTCTTGATTTTGGCTCCGGTCATGATCTCAGGGTTCCTAAGCTCGAGCCCCACCTCGGGCACTGTACTAACAATGCAGAGCCTGCTAGGACTTCTCTCTCTCCTCCTCTCTCTAACCCTCCCCCACACAAGATCGCATGCTCTCTCTCTCTCAAAATAAATAAACAAACTTAAAAAAATAAAGTAGTGGGATGAGGCACTTGGGTGGCTCAGTCGGTTAAGTGTCTGACTTCGGCTCAGGTCATGATCTTGCGGTTTGTGGATTCAAGACCCCCATTGGGTTCTGTGCTGACAGCTTGGAGCCTAGAGCCTGCTTCAGATTCTGTGTCCCCCTCTCTCTTTTTGCCTCTCCTCCACTCGCACTCTGTCTCTATCTCAAAAAAAAATAAGCAAACATTAAAAAATTTTTTTTAAGTGGAGTGGATGGCTATCCCTCAACACATACATTACTGATGCTTGAGGGTCTCATAAAGAAAAAAATCAATCAGTTAATTCTTGGGATCTATATTACATCTTTCTTCTAATAATTTAAAGGTTTTAAATGTCATTCCTTCATTTATCTTCACAACATCTACACACCTATAGTGGAACATAAATAGTGTAAAATTTGGGGGAAAGAGGCAATATTGGGAATATGAGGCCAAGTTTCAAGGTAAACCACTTGCAGAAATAGGTCTGCAATTCAATTTTCCTTATTAATTATCCTGACTTCTTCAATGTATTAAGGCCATTTTGAAGGCAAACAACTAAAATTGCCATCCATTGTCTGCTCTTATATATGTGTGTGCATGTGTGTGTGTGTGTGTGTATTCATCCATGCATAGACAGACACACCTATAATCATACATAAACACACATACACACTCATACATATTTATACTTCAGGCAAAGAATCAGCTCTGTTGATGCTCTTAGAACAAATTTAGGCATAATCATCTGTGTATAATAATAATTTAAAAACAGTGCAGGGGCGCCTGGGTGGCTCAGTCAATTAAGCATCTTTGGCTCAGGTCATGATCTCACAGTTCTTGAGTTTGAGCCCTGGATCAGGCTCTCTCTCTCTGTCAGCACAGAGCCCATTTCAGAACCTCTGTCCACCTCTCACACTGCCCCTCCCCCGCCTGTCCTCTGTCTCTCAAAATAAATAAATAAACTTAAAAAATAAAAAAACAGTGCAAGTGACCCTGAGACTGTTAGAAATAAAGAAACTCACATATGTCATTGTAATTCAGAATTTTTAGTATGAGACGAGAAAGAACAGACTTAAAAAAAAAAAACAATTAGAAGTCAAATACACTTGTCACTGCATCCACTAAAAGGATTTAATTTAAAACTCAAACATCAGCATATTGGAAGGGGAAATGAGAAGCTAATAACATGCATTGACGTTTACATAAAATTAGTATGTAAAGTGAGAGATATGAACCTAATGATGAATATGAAGTAAGGGTTTGCATTTTAACAGACTAAGCAAAAATGTAATTGACAAAGAGGCCAATCTAAATGAATTTCCAGCTACTTCAACACTGAGTGCAGCTGCATGCTGGCAGCAGTATTATAAATGAGAAAAAAAAAAAGTCTGTTTAAACTGGATTTTTAAAAAATGCAGCCAATATGTGAACTTACACACTGTACCGAAGTTATCATTCATTCAATCAGAAAAAGGAATTTTTTCCCAACAAGTAAATTTTTAACATCAGAATAGTCAATCTGCAGTTGCTTTATATCGATTGAAGAGAAGAGTATTTGGAGGTAAGTGAAAATACTAAAGTGTTGCTGGGAGCTGTATCTGTCATTCCTGGAATTAAGTCAAGGTTAAAAACATTTGTTTTCAAGAAAAATCTAATACTATAAAATTTCATTTGAAAGCCACTAAGAATACCCCACTTGGTATCTCATTTGTGGCAGTTATGAGCTCAAGCTCGGGCACCAGCTATCCCGGGTTCAAATCCTAACTCTACCATTTCTTGCTGTGTGACCTTGAGCAGCTCACTTAACCACACCGTGCCTCACTTCCCTCATCTTAGTAGAAGGATGGTAACAGTGCCTAGCTCCTGGGATCACTGTGAAAATTAAATGTATTCATATATGCAAGACAGACGCTGCAGAACTGTGAGCGGTCATTACTCTCAGGATAGCAGTCTCTTAGAGAGGGCATTCTTGTGTTAAAAAAAAACTGACAAAGAAGATGGTGATGCGCATTCCATGATCTTCCTGGTCCTTGTACGTAAAGAACTGTTGGTTCCCATCTCTCACACCTTCTCCTCGGTGGATGGGAATCACGGGAATATCTGTGGCCACTTCTCAGTAAAGATCAATTCTGGGTGGGAAACTGACTGAAATACACCTCCCCCACCCCACAGCTGCTGCACAAGGGACTCTAGACCCAGTGAGGAGCCAAGCCCGGCTGTCTTAAAATGTGTTTCGAGATGTTGGCATATTTTCTCTGTATTACCATCGGTCCTCAAAGGGGTGGTTTGATGACTGATCATGCACCTGACTTTGCATTTCACCTTTATCCAGATCCTTCAGAATAGTCCACCAAATGTTTTATTTAACCCCGTATTTTCCAAGGTCAGGAAAAGGACAGGGCACAAAAATCAAAGCTGATGCAGAAAGATTTCATGTTCATTCTTCCCCTTTAATTTACTGAAAGTGCCAGCTTCTGAATAGAAGGAAGAAGGCCAAGTCTACAGGCATCTTGGCAGGGTGACGAGTCACTGAAAAGAGATGTGAATTCCCACATAATAAACACACCAAACCCAGGCTCTCCACACCCTCTCAAGTCCAGTCATACTGCGACTGGACTGGCACCCCTGCCAGCAGATCAAGGGAAGGAAAACGGGAGGAAGACACAAGACGCCCTCAGCCTTAAAACACATACAAACTCTGGTTCCAGAGGAGGGCAAGAGGGCGCGCCTGTGTGCCATTAAGAGGACAGGGGCCCCAAACCCCCAGCTACCTGCACAAGAGAGGGAGGGTATTATGTGCATGGCATTCCTCCAGGATCCAGTAAGACAGCGGGCCCGGGCAGACATATCTGGAGTAGAGATGAGCTCAGGGTGAAGTCAAGCACTTCCAAACCTCTAAATTTCCTTTCCCGTCTTCCTCTGTGCTGAGGGCTACTTCATCACGACCCTGACAACTCAGACTTAGGAATTCCCACTCTCCAGAGATCAGCCCAGCCTCGTTTACACCTTAGCATGAATGTAACCCGTTATTTCTCTCCAAGTCATTTTACTTGGTTTGTGATTTCTTTTTTTTTTTTTTTAGTGTTTATTTATTTTTGAGAGAGAGAGAGAGACAGACAGAGCATGAGCGGAAAAGGAGCAGAAAGAGAGGGAGACACAGGATCCAAAGCAGGCTCCAGGCTCTGAGCCGTCAGCACAGAGCCCGACACAGCGCTTGAACTCACAAATGGGGAGATCGTGACCTGAGCCAAAGCCGGAAGCTTAACCAACTGAACCACCCAGGGGCTTCTTTGCTTGTGATTTCTAAGGTGACTATAGGCTTTCTGTGCCGCTCCCGTGGCGTTGGGACTGAAGCGAGTGTACCCATTCTGCTTGCACAACACACCACACCTCATCCAGGGACTAAGACAGTCTCATTTCCACATGAAATGTCTAAAACAGATAATTACTGTTAGCCTAAATTCAACTTTAAGAAACAATAAACTGAACAGATTCATTCCTTTATATTCTCAGGTACCCCAGAAAGACGAGAATCCTTTAAACTCAAAAGGAAGCACCATATGAGAAAGAGATGCCAGAAAACGTAATTTTTCGTCCAGTATCAACACTACCTTACCATGTGACCATAGACATGTCACTCGAATTTTCTAGGCCTCAGTCTCCAGTGACAGAATTAATGGGCTTGCTACCTACATAAGGTTCCCTTCTACTCAAAACTTTCACGATCCATTAGGTATTTTCAGTTCAAGTAATTTCAGACAGCAAAAGTTCATTTGCATCTAGAAATGAATACGAACGATGGGATTAAAGATATAAAAACAGGCTTTTAAAATTAATGTAGCATGGGTATGAGAAAAAAAACAGAATGCAGGAGAATTAAGACACCTTTTCCCTCAGTCCATCGTTATAAGGAGCCTGACCTAATAACATTAGCGGGGTTTTTTTTTCTTCCTTTTTCCACTACAGTACAGCAAAGTGAACTCCCAGATCTGTGAACCATAAGGGTCAGAGCTGAATGAGGCTGATGTGTCTTAGCGATCAAGTGCAGGTGCCTAGAACAATGCGGAAACCCGAGAAAGCATCCTCTAGGGTCCCTTGGGAGTTCGCGCTCACCTTCCACCAGTTGGTCCAGGCTGGAAATCTTCTTGAGCCCATCAATGGTGTAGATCGTTCTCACTCCCTGGGGCAAATTCACGTTATCCGACAGAGTTCGGGTCAAGTCAGCCAGCAGGGCCTCAAAGGATCGGAAGCGGTCTGGAGAGATGGCATACACTATCCCTTTGAAGTATCGATCTCCGTTTCGATAGAAACGAACTTTCTTGGCCTTCTTCTCAGAGCTGAGGGTCTGCAGCGTGCGGGTTCGGTAGAAGCTGCAGTGGGCGCTGTGCGTTGGGCTCGGCAGCCCATTCACCCGCGACCCTCTGCTGTATCTCTGCGCCTTGTCCCGCTCGTCAAAGTGCTCCAGCTCCATATCTCTGCCGAAGGACATGATGGAGTTAAAGTGGAACCTAGGAGGCACAGAAGGAAAAAAAAAAAAAAAACAGAGACACATACTGATGTTATTTTAAGACCATGATTTGAAAGGCTCAGCTCCAGAGCAGCTGGTGGAAATATCGCTGCAGTTGATGATATATTTAATATGAGTTATCAAGTTGGAAGAGAAGGAAGACAACGAAGAAGTAGAAGACGCAGCCTCTGCGGAAACAGCTTATTAATCAACCCCAGGTTCATTAGAAACAGCTCCTATGTATTGACCACCTATTGGGTTCTGGACAGCTGTTATTTCCAAGTCACAACAAACCCTTCCAAGGACTATTATCTGTAGATGAATAAAATGAGGCACAGAAAAATGTCTTCAGGTCCTACAGTTGGGAAATGCTTGAACCAAGACCTCCCACCCACATTTGCTGGGCTACAAAGCCCAAACCTCCCTACCGTGTGCTCACTCTGGTGGGAGAGGGAAGATAAGCTTTCATATTACATAGGGCTAAAGATAGTAGTGGTGGGGGGCCAGGAAACAAAAGAGGCGGTCAGCATTTAACAGTCACATTAGAAACTTCTCATGCAGCTTTGCACTCCCCCTGGCCAGATGGAGAGCAAACTGAATCAATCCCTGGGTTCTAACAACTGAAGATTTTCCAACACATTCATATATTAGATAGCAGCGTTTTCTAAAAGTGATTTCACCGTAACTCCTTTACTGACATTTAGTGCTTCAGATAAGTTGGGTTAAAAAAAAGAAGAAAAAGGAGGAGGAGGAAGAGAAGAAGAGGAAAAAGAAGAACAAGAAGGGAGAAAAGTTACTTCTTGGGAGGGCTCTGCCTCTCCTTCCACTTCGTCTTTGCCGCTGAGAGAACAGGAGCTTAGAGATGCTGAGCAAGTACATTCCTCAAGGTGACACAGCTAGTCCAGGACCAAGTCTGGATCAACATCTTTACGCCTCACTTCCTCAACGACACATAGGGAAGCTAATCATACCTACCTTAAGTATTAATACCTGAAGCACTTGGGAGAGTGTCTAGCATGTGATAAGTATTAATGTTGTTCATTAATAAAATCTGCTTTTCTCTTAACTCTGTCACAGAAACAACTAGTAGGAAAAGAATCTCCCCCTTTTCTGGTAAGGAAAAGCTCCTTATGGGTCTGCCTGATTTTCACCTTATGACCTTCTGAAAGGTATATGCTTGTACCCTCATGGTCCCCATTTTACTTTCTTTTTTTTTTTTTAATTTTTTTAATGTTTATTTATTTTTGAGACAGAGAAAGACAGCACGAGCAGGGGAGGGGCAGAAAGAGAGGGAGACACAGAATCTGAAGCAGCTCCAGGCTCTGAGCTATCAGCACAGAGCCCAACACAGGGGACAAACCCATGAACCGCTAGATCATGACCTGAGCCAAAGTCGGACCCTTAACCGACTGAGCCACCCAGGTGCCCCTTGTCCCTGTATTACTTTCTATGGAGCCCTGTCATCAGCAAGCTGCCTGTGGGATCAATTCATCCTTGCTAAGAGGTTAGCTGATAAAGGCCTGTGGCCTAACCTTGCAGGGGATCCATATTTTAACAGAATGATCTAGAAAGCATTCAGAAGAAAGTTTTGATGACAAAATTTCAGGCATGATGAAACACAATATAAGGGAAAGGGAAAATCTGGGGCAAGAACCTTAGGAGTGCTCCCCAAATCCCACCAAATAGACAAGGTTGCCTTTCTGAAGGTCAATCCAGCCTCCCTGACCTTTCCTCGACCCTCAGTAAACTAACCTCTGGTCTATTCAGAGTGGCTAAAAATTCATGTTTAAAAGTACTGCTAGGGATTGTGCACTCCTGAAATGAAGTGGAAAAAGCTAATGTTTATTGAATGTCTATGATGTGGCTGACACTATTATTCAGCAATCAATTATTGTGTAATCTGCTAAAAATTCCCTTCTAAACCTCACAATAATCCATTGAGGTCAGTAATATTATTACGATTGAAGGTGAGGATAGGATATATATATCCAGGGTCCCAGAGTTATCATAATTGAGGGAGTTGGGATTTGAACCTGGGTTTACTCTGACTGACTCGGAAGCTGGCACTCCCTCCTTTCTACCCCATGTGATAGGTCTTCAAGGCCAGACTCCCTGAGATCCTCCCTAGATCCATTCATCCATGTAAAGTAGGGGTTTTTTTTAAATAGCCCTGTGACCTTGGGGAGGTCACTCTGCGGAAGGCCCCATCTCCACACAGAGTGGGTAGTGGTCACCTGGCCTCTATTCACTTGCTCAGGATGCCATTCCTGACCCCAATGGGGGCCAGGGTGTGATTCAAACCTGGACTGATGAGCAGTTCAGTCTATTTTTTCCTACAAATATGAAAAAAACTACCTCAGGCCTCTTAATAACTCATAATAGTCTAAATTTGTATCTTCCAGAAAAAGTTATAGCATACGTAGGTAGATACGAATCAGTTTCATTGATTTCGAAGTTGGATAACTTTGAAACAGTGATCACTTGATATCTAGTTCTTCAGGCAACTATTAACTGAGTAACAGAACCAATACTTTGTCCATGGTATCACAACTGCTCCTACTGTTTGCTCTCTTCTCAAAAGGAGCTCTTTTGTCTTCCCAAAAGGGGTGTTTGTATGGGGGGAGGGGACAATGGGGTACCATGCTAACTCACTCAGCTCTTCAAACTTCATATATTATAGAGGCCAATTTGGCTTTTGAAGTCTCTGTTTTACTCGTTTCTTTCTTTATTTTTCAATTTTTTTAAAGTTAGAGCAAGAGAGGGGCACCTGGGTGGCTCAGTCGGTTAAGCGTCTGACTTCAGCTCAGGTAATGATCTCACAGCTTGTGAGTTCGAGCCCCGCGTCGGGCTCTGTGCTGACAGCTCAGAGCCTGGAGCCTGCTTTAGATTCTGTGTTTCCCTCTCTCTCTGCCCCGTCTCTGCTCATGCTCTGTGTCTCTCTGTCTCTCAATAGTAAATAAATGTTAAAAAAAAAAAAAAAAAAAATTAAAAAAAAAAAAAAGTTAGAGCAAGAGAGAGAGAGTGGGGGAGGGGCAGAAAGAGGAGGGAGAATCACAAGTGGGCTCCATGCTGTCAGCACGGAGCCCAATGTGGGGCTCAAACTCACAAACCGTGAGATCATGACCTGAGCCGAAGTTGGACACAACCAACTGAGCCACCCAGCTGCCCCTATTTTCAAAGGCAGTAATCAATCTTCCAACCCTAGAGGTTTCCTCACAAATCTATATAAACCAAAAGACAACAAGCAGGACCATAGTGAAGGTTGACACAATTGTGTCACCAGTGTGCTGATGTAGTCTGAAGGGGCTTTAATCTAGTGATTCACAATTTGCAAAAGCCAAATAATTTGGCAACTGATGGAAATCCCTAGGGGAATCAGAAATAGAAAAAATTAAAATGGAAAAAAAAGTTGATTTTATTTGTCTGTTTCCTCAAACTTGATCATACATTCAACCAGGACAAGTACCACATCTTTGACTTCCTTTCACTGAGCCTGCCCAAAAGTCAGCAATGATGTTGCCGACAAAGAAAAACCGCACTCAGAGTGAAATCATTTTCAAGGCTACAGCTACCACTAACTGGATGGCAAAAACCACACTACACACTAATGTTCCAATAATCACGTGCGGCATCAAAAGAGGTGTTCCTTCTCCTGTCTTGGCTGCCTCAGCTCTTTAACTGGCTTAGTCATATATTTGAACCAAGGGGTCCTGAAGAAGAGTCACTGGGCTTCCACAGGTTCTTGCTTTCTGCACAGGAAGACTGCCAAAGCACAGAGACACAGGTTCACAGACCGTAGGTGGCTAGAGGCCTGGGTACACATGTGTCACGGTACCAAGAAGGGAAACCACACTGCCCTGGCCACAGAGATCATAGACACTTGGGAGGGGAAAGACGGGGCCCGGCTCTTCTCAGAGATATTCTATAAACACTGCCATCCCAAGAAATCAGCACCCTCAATTGTCTTCTGTGGGATTTCTCACCATTTTGAGGAAACTCTGTGTTCCTCCTTCTCTAGAGGAGGACATGAGTTCCCGTTTCAGAGATTTCCACAAACACACACACCCCCACCCCAAGATATAATTCGGCATAAAGGTGACCGCATCTAAATAGATGCTGGACCTGTAAGTCCCAAGGCATATTTTGCCAGTGGGCTTAGGATGCAGGTGGATGGGCAGGTATGGAATAAGAGGCACACACATACCTTCAGAGTACACGCATCATGCTGGACACAGATCGCACAGGATGTGTGCCAATCTTTTATAATGTTCCTGCATATGACCCCTCTCGAAATCCCTTCTCAATGGCCTTCATGTGACATTTCACACCTAAAAGACTGTCCTACTTTCCTTTCCAGTGGAAAGGTGATATATTTAGGAACATTCATAAAGCTTATTCACGAAACACCCTGCAGTGTGGCCGCTGAACGCGTGTGCACCATAATCTGGACACACACTCACAGGTGTGGAGAGGGAGCCGGTTTGAATGAAACCTTTCATTTGCTCCATCTCTTACAAGCATTTCCTTGCTAAATCCAGCAGTGATTCCGCGCAAACCTGGTTTTCAAAAGCAGCCTCTTTTGTGGGGCAATGCAGGGCTGTGCGTGCGCTCCCGCTAGGAGGAAAATGCCATTTCCTCTCCGCATGCTTTTAGCACTGCAGGTACTAATTTCTACAGGAGGCAGCCTCGCTGTCCCCGAAGGAACTTGAGACCCTGTAAATGTACTCGCAACACCCACACTGCAGCCACCCACCACGCACAGATCGCCCCATCTTCAAGCACACAACCCTCCCGGGCACACGGGAAAGCACACACACAATAAGAGGCCTGGCCAGGCCACTCCTTCTAGGCGCAGACTTGGTCTTCGCTCGGCGGCCAGTTCTGACAATGACAAACACCTCGCCCAGCTCCTCCGCCCTGGCTCTCCATCTCCACTAACAACGTGGCGAAAAGCCTGGCGGGGAGGGGGGGGGGGCGGGGGAGAGCTCGCCCTACTCCCCATTTTAAGCCCGGTGGCACCAGACAAAAGAGGCAGGTGCCAGCAGCCCCGGAGCCGCCCCTACAAACCGTCCCCGGCCGGGGCCAGTCTGGCCAGGGCAGGGCAGCGCCTTTCGAGGAACTGCGGGCGGGGTGGCGGCGGCGGGCCGAGGGGGGCGCCCGCCCTGCCCTCCAAGCCCCGGGCTACCTCGGCGCCCCGCGGCTGCGGGAAGAGCAGGCGCCGCGAGCCCCCGGCGGGGGGCCCCCGGCCAACCCTGCCCGCGGCTCCCTTCCCCAGCAAAGGCAAACCACGCACCGGTCCGCGGAGAGACGCCGCCGGGGGTCTTTGTGGCCGCGCTCGGGGCCGCCTCCTGGTGCTGTCCTCACCCGGCTGGGCGCGGCCGGGGCTGCGGGGCTGCGGGGCGGCGGCGGGGCCGGGACTGGGCTGCAGCAGCTGCTGGAGCGCGGGCGTCTCGGCTGCAGCCGCTAGCGCAGGGATGTGCCTCGGCCGGTTCTCATTGAAATGCGGCGCTTCGCACAGCCTCGCTCCAGCCTCTCTCCGGAGGAGGGCGGCGGCGGCGGGCGCGCTCCCTTTTCTTGTGGCTCACTGGCTCACACGCCCTCCCCGCTCCGTCCTTCCCCTCCTCCGCGTGCGCGCTCCGGCGCCCCCGCCCTTCTTGGCCGGGCGCACCCACCACGGCTGCGCCCGGGGTCCGCCCCCTCCCCGCGCCCTCTTTGACCGCAGCGACCTCGGTGCAGCTGGCTTGAACAAACCCCCAGACCTCCCCCATTCCTTGGGAGTGGTGGTCTGGAGATAGGGGAAGATCGGATGGGGGCCTGGGGACAGAGGAAGAGAACGCGGAAGGGGCCAGGTCTGAGCCAGGAAAAGTGCGAGATGGAGAGGTGAGGGGTGGAGAGGTGAGAGGTGGCGCAGCGGTGAGGCCCCCTCCCTCAGGGGAGACAAGGGAAACAGTTACTTCCTCCTCCCCCACCCCCGCACACACAGCCCCCCACACATACTTCATGATTTAACACTTGCCAGGACTATGGGAGCCAGCGTGATCCACTCTCATCCCTCTTGTCCGAAAGGCATCCATGCACTTCCTCCAGGGAGGACCTACCCCCTACTCTCCCAATCTACACACTGTAGTATTCCCTTTATTGGGAAGGGCCAGATCTGTTCACAGACCCCACCAGTCATCTCCATTTGACCCCAGGACTTGAGTCACCCTTAAAATAGTGAACTCTGCTTAGAGCCGAATATGTCACACTGGGCGCTTGATAACTTAAAGGCCAGGTTTCACTACTGGAGATCTGGGGGTTGCCAAAGCTAGCGGTCAGCACTGGAAAGCCCCATTAGCTCACCACAAGCCTTCCCTCCCGGGCAGGAATGTTCTCAGAACCCAGGCTGTTCACAGCTTCCTCCAGTGTTTGCACAAAAGCCCAGGGAGTGGGAACAGGTTGCTGACTTGTGAAACCTTAGCCTGCTTCACTGGGCAGCCTAAATTTTGGTCCAGTTAATCTCCTTCAGTCAAGTTTCTTGGGACATGTATCTGTCCCACATATGCACACATGTGTATTTTTCTCTCTCTTCGGCATGAAACTTTCCGTGGAAAATCAAAATTTTATTTTTCTCTTACCCAGTGAGCCCAGTTACAGATTTGACTTCTTATTAATAAGAGCTAATCTGAAATATTTTCAAAGTATTATGTAAATACTAAATAATTACCATTTGTTATAAAACGCCACTCAAATGAGATACATGTTGCATATTCAACAAGTTGCTGCAATATTTATTTTTGAACTGTTTAATAGCCCAGGGATGTGGGTACATGAACTCAACAAATTAACTAAATGCAAAGTACTGAGACTTTCCCTTCAAATTCTAATGCAAAATGAAGGCCCAAGGGGTAAGTGCAGAGAAAGTGAGGAGCCAAGTGCATTTTCTTGAGAACGGAAATCAGAACTTCTGTTTATCTTTTAAGTGACAAATACGATGCAATGTCTGCCAAGATGCTAAACCAAGAAATAAATTCCATTTCCTAACCCCTATGGATATTCTATCAGGGTCATTTCTCCAGCACCTTAAGTAATTCAACCATAACTTAGCATTTTCCTAGCTGGCCTACCTGGAACATGCAGATAACGTGTTTAAACCAACAATAAAATACCTTTGAGTTTGATTCTCTCAGTTGCAAACTGCTCTCACTAGAAGTAGTTGGGCATCATTTAGTCTTTCGGGAAACCCAGGGCACTGATAATAGATGGGCACGCTCAGTAGCCAGAGGTTACTACACTGTGGTCATATTCAGTCAGAACAGCAGGCTGGCACTAGCTGGCACCCAGTGACCTGACAGAAGTAATTACAGGAGTGCATAAGTTACTTCTAGGAAGTTTAATGAATTTAGCCAGGAAACTCCTAATTCAAGTAATTTTCAAAAAACTGACGTTGCTTCCTTGACATTCCCAGGGTATCGATCAAAGAAGTGACTGGAATTAATGCATCCTTTCCTCATGAAAATCTGAAGTTAACGGAGATCTCACTGCAGCCCCCCGAAACTAACGCTGTCCGAGCCGTGCACCCCAATTGCCTTTGCAGGCAGACTGCCACAGCTCCGCATCCTACAAGATTGACAGTGGCTTGGCCACAGCTCTTGTCAATGACTCCCAGTAACCGACCGTTTGCTTTTTGCTGTGCCACAACTTCTATACATTTTCTTATTTCATACTCATACTATTCAAGGTAGGCATCATTATCCTTACCTTACAGATAAAGGAATTTAGGCGTAGGGAAGTTACATCATCTGCAAAGAGTCGTGCAGCTAATAAATGTCGAGCCTACCTCCATTTTTAAAATCCCTGTGTTTTAAAATTCAAGTCAGTTTTCCAATTGCTATGGCCATATGCTTATAAAGCAATACCAAATTGTAGTCGGAAGCATATTCTCTTTTGGAAAATACAGCCTTTTAATCAATGAATTTGTCATTTCATAACAGAGAGAACAACTCTTGGCTGTTGTGAACACTGCTTTCTTTAGTGATGGGTATTATCAAATATATCTGTTCTGAACTGAACTTTTCATGAGAGTATTTGAGTTACCTCTGACTCAGGTTGATGGACAATCTTAGCTACATGTGTGTGGGTTTTTTTTTTTTTTTTTCCCTGAACGTAAGTTTTCAGGTCCAAACCAAGGAAGAAAAAGAGAACTAAAGAAAAATACTTTTTAGTTGACCATGTATCCCTTTCCAGATACCTTTTGTTGGCTTCTTCATAGAAAATAAGCTCCATCATGTAGATTCAAAGAGAATAACAGGAAATGGGATATTAGCAGGAAGAGAAACACTCTCTGTTCTTCTCTCTGGAAGGGAATTTACTCTGTCCCTTCCATAATCTCCCTGCAGTCCTCCTCCGGGGCCAAGGGCATGCAGTGCTCCTGGGTTGGGGTACCTAAGCATATTAATTGACCACCAGTAAGTTGTGAGAAACAGCTTTATAGAATATGATCATCATTCTGATTTTCCTTTCATTTCGTCCTGTACAGTAAAGACTCTTTATGGCACTTCCCACATCTGTTCATAATTCCCCCTAATTACAGAGCACTTACTTCTGCCTTCTACTAGAAAGCCAGAAAGTCAGTGATGAGGGACATTGACAGCAGCCTGTCCAATTTTTACCCCATGCATGAATGCCCTCTATAACAAGTGGTCTTTCAGCCTTCTAATCGTGGCCCATATGACAAAAGTGGAGAGAAGTAAGATTATCCTCTGAGAGTTAAGCTAGGTCACGGGATTCTAGACACAGTGGCCGAGATCTCTATAAGTAATTTTTTAACTAGCCAATTACCTCTGGCTTGGCACTCCAAGTACGCCAAGGGGCCAAACTATACAAGGTTAGGGACATTCACAAAGCAGGAAGGGACTCTACCACCTTGAGATGCCCTCTCTTAAACTGACAGAGCGCTTCCCAAAAAGCTTCCCAAAGCTCATTTCTCCCTTTCCTGTGTAATTCTTAAAGTGTAATTTCCCTTAGTAGAAGGGAACTGAGCACAGCCCGCTCCTCTGCTGGGCAGCTCCTCAGATTAAACACACCTCCCCCAGATTTTCTCTTTCAATCTACATGAGAATAAATCTAATGGCCCCGCCTTTTACTTAACAGCCCTCTTATATGCTACCAAATTCTAGTCTTCATTAACTAGGAATCCCCAGTCCTTCAACCATTGCTTTTTTTTTTTTAATGTTTATTTTATTTTTGGGAGAGAGAGAGAATGCAAGTGGGCAGAGAGAGAGGAGACAGAGGATCCGAAGTGGGCTCCGTGCTGACAGCAGAGAGCCAGATATGGGGCTCCCACTCACAAACCAGGAGACCGTGACCTGAGCCACCCAGGCGCTCCAGCCCTTCAACTATGTCTCACGTGACATGGTTTGGAAGCGTCAGTGGTGTGCAGTTGTCAGTATCTCCCTCCACGTCTGCTTCTCAGAACTGGACGAGGCGCGACAGGGTGGTCTGACTGGGGAAGTTCCATGACTTCGATGGTTCTCAACACATTGCTTCTATTAAAGGAGCCTAACATCACATCAGTGTCTCTGGCAGGCGTGCTGCACTATTGACTCATGCAGTCAACTAAAATCTCCATGCATTTCACGTGTTTTGCTCTTAAAGGCCCTTATCCTGTATTTGTTCAATTAGATTTGGGGCACCTGAGTCCAACGCTCTGTATTTTCCCCTATTAAATTGTCTGTTGTTATGTGATCAACCTTTCAACCTGTGGAGTGAGATCCTTTTTGGGCTCATTATGTCACTTCAGCTTTTTTTGTCCGTCTGATTAACACTACACCAACATCGTCATCTCGGTTGCTGTTAAAAGCTTTCAGCAGGAACATGGTCACAGCAGGCTCTGTCAGCTCACTGCCCAGGATCTCTCTCCAAGTTGACCACTGATGGCAAATGACTCTCAATGTACTTGGTAAGTACAGACATTAACATGTTCTCCATAGCAAATAAACATCTAGAGATCTAGTGATAGCTAAAATTTGTTTTTCCATCTAGGATTGTATCATTGACTTCCATACCACTTTTTCATCCATTCATCCATTCACCCAAGAAATAAATTTCAAGTGTCTCCAATGTGCCAGGCACTGTGTGCTAGGTGAGAGTAATGCAGTCATGAGGTAGAATTACAAGGATTCTCTGCCCATGGCATTGACAGCCTGTAGGGACACAGATGTTAAACACATACTTACACAAATAATTATTTAATTTCAAAATGGCTACGTACTGGGAAGGAAAAGAACAAAGAGCTTCAGAGAAAGCTTCCCCAAGGAAGTAACATTTAAGCAGAGACCTGAAGCCAGCCAGGCAACAGGGTGGGAGAGTATGATTCCAAGCAGAAAAAATAGCCCTGTGAAGACTGAGTGGGAAGCAGCTTGTTCTAGGAGCAGGAGATGGGCGGAGTAGCTGTAGCAGAGTGGAGAGGCGTGGGCTGTGAATGTGGGTAGGACCCCTTCAGGGTCCAGGTCCGAGAGCCATATTAAGGAATGTGGGCTCTGTTGTAAGAGAAAAGGGAAATCACTAAAGAGTTTTAAGCAGAAATCTGGCCAGATCAGATTTGCATGTTTAAAAGCTCCTCTTGCTTTCCTGGCTGCTATTGGAGCATAGTGCAGAAGCACAGGGGAATAAGAACAATTTCACTTTCAAGGTCTCAGTTGGAGAGGGTGGCAGGGAAGAACAGTGGGTGGGAGGGAAACTTCCTTCCGGTTGTACTATGTTTCCCTGATGATGTGAATCAGCGCTTATTAAGGTATTTAAATCCGTGGAGTTTTTTAAGTCCATAGATTAAATACAGCATCTCCGTGTGAAAAATATTTAAAATTTTAGGTTGCTTTTTATACAATCATTTCAGAAAAATAATTTGAAAGTGTGTATTTATACATTCTATCACTGTTCCAGAACATGGAAGAGTCCCCCTTAACAAAAGGAAAATTTTACTTAATCCTAAAAGTAGCCTCAAAATAGTCACCTTTGCTAAAATGCATTTGAATAGAATTTTATTTTACCACATTCTTCCCCCCCAGAAGTTTCTTAAGTAGATGATTCACTTTTTATATTCATTAAGGCACACTTACATTAAAATATACCACTTGGCTGACTTCCATGTCCTGAGATCTCTCATTGATTCTATACGACACAAATACTTAAGAAGTCACAATAGTTATGCTAGTACCCTGGGAATGTAGAATCTACCAGAAACATCTAGGACTTTTTAGACCTGGGTTCAGAGAACAGTGATAGTCCTTTCATCAAATATGCACGTAGACTGAATAACTTCATCCATAAAGTCAAAGAATCTTTGGCAACTTTTTAATGTATCTCAATTTTATTTTGTTTTGTTTTGTTTTGTTTTGTTTTTTATTTGTGGAACTGGATTCTGAAAGGTACCTTCCAAACAAAGAGAAAACTTACTAAAGTTCTGCTCTTGATAATTTTCTAGGTGAAAAAAAAAAAAGTATCTTATATATATTCCTCTAAACTTTTGTCATGTGTATGTTAACATAGAAACCTATAGTCTTCTATGGGAAAAAAAAGTGGTATGTTAATGTATATAATGTTTTGGAACTTTTATTGACTTAACAATCAACTCAAAATATATGACGAATCTAAATACACTCATCTAGTGTACATGAATGTGACACTAAACACTGAAAAGCCGCCCTACCTTTCTTGGTTCTAACAAAACATGAGGCCAGATGATTGAATATATTGTAGTGGTTTTGTTTGTTTGTTTTTGTTTTTGTTTTAATCAGTAAGCATGATTCAAGTAACAAATACACAAGAGGGTAAGGAAGCAGAACTGGCTTTACCTTGAGGGCACTGAGTTTCAGTGTTCACAGCTTCCCAAGGCAGGGCACTGGGAAACAAAGCTGAGCACACACTTAATGGGAAACACTGAAAAGGAAACCCTATTCATGAAGCTGTGACCTCAGAGGGCACTCTGAGTAAAAGAGCACCTGTCTCAAAATCTGGTGTTAGGTAAAGAAGGAAAATGTTCCCTACAAATTTAGAGACGCAAGGAGGAGGAGTTAACATGGCAAAGCAGCATGGAGACTCTGAGCTTGTCTCATCTCTGAAACTCGGCTAGATCAACACCAAACCATTTTGCACACCTAGGAAAGTGACCTGAGGATTAACACAACAGTCTGCATAACTTGAGCCACAGAACTCAGCAGGTATGAGGTGCAGAGAGGTGAACTGGAAGAAAGAAAAGCCGTGGAGGGTAGGAAGCTGTTTTTGCTGAGAAAGGACAGAGAAAAGAAAGGGGGAGAGTGCGGCACATCAGGATCATGGAAGAAAAGCACTCCCCCCAAAAGTAGTTGGAGAGAAAAGGTGGAAACAGTCACAGGAGACCAAACAAGAAATCTGTTACCCAAAACCACTGACAGGAAGAAAGAAGAGGGTTTCAACACCACCAGGATTCTAAAAACAGTGGAGCACAGAGTCTGAAGTTCCAGACTTCTGTGCCTGGCTGGCTCCGGTGAGGAAAAAGGGCGAGTCCCCAGGAGCAGACAGCTGAGGGGTCCATGTGCCACATGGGGAGAAGCAGTTCCCCTGCTTGGAGAGCGTTTGGTAGAGGCCATCCCCACAGGCAAAGGTCCCAGGGGACCCCGGAGAGCAGCCACATTTGCTGGTATTGGGACAAAGACGCCAGAGTACAGTGAAACCTGGCACCGGCTGTGTGTTGTGATTTGCCATAATCTCTGAACCTCTGCCACTAAGCAATCACATGAACGTTTTCTGGGGCAATCCAGCACCCGGCCATTGCTCAGAGAGACCCTCCCCCAGAGAGTTGGAGCAGGTCCAAGCCACAGGGGTCTCTGAAGTGAGGGGTTTGAAATACAACCTCATTTGAGATGAAACTCAGGGTGACAGAATGGATAAGAAAACAAGACCCGCCTATATGCAGCTTACAAGAGACTCATTTTAGACCTAACGATACCTGCAGATTAAAAGTAAGGGGATGGAGAACCAACTATCATTCAAATGGTCATCAGAAGAAAGCTGGAGTCGCCAAACTAGATTTTAATATAAGCTGACAGGTGGACAGTTTGGATATGGACAGGGTAGAGGCAGGGAGTGGACAGAGGCCTGAGACAAAGGAGGGGTGCTTGACTGCAGGTGGGAGAGAGCGCAAAGTTCCTGTGCCAGAGACTAGGGAGCTGGGTGAAGCCATTTCTACCTCTCCCACGCATGTGCATGTGTGCATGCAAAGTAATCCACCCCAGTAAGCTAAGCAGCGCTACCTAGTGGAAAACGGAGCTGTTACACCAAGGCCTGGCCAACTGTACCCTCGAAGCACATCCCCTAGAAGACTGGCACAAGTCCCTCCACCTGCTTAGTGTATGGACTAAGCCTCCAACTTCAGCTCAGGTCATGATCTCACAGTTTGTGAGTTCGGGCCCCACAATGGGCTCTGTGCTGACATTCTCTAGAATAGATCACATAGTGGGTCACAAATTAGTCCTCATCAAGTACAAAAGGATTGCGATCATACCTTGCCTCTTTTCAGACCGCAATGCTATGAAACTTGAAATCAACCACAAGAAAACATTTAGAAAGACCATGAATACTTAGAGATTAAAGAACATCCTACTAAAGAATGAATTGATTAACCAAGAAATTAAAGAGTAAATTAAAGCGTACATGGAAGCCAATGAAAATGAAAACATGACAGTCCAAAACCTCTGGGATGCAGCATAGGCGGTCATAAGAGGGATGTACATAGCAATCCAGGCCTTCTTAAAGAAGGAAGACCTCAAATACACACCCTAATCTGACACTGAAAGGAGCTGGAAAAAGGAGAGGAAATAAAGCCCAAAACCCACAGAAGATGGGAAATAATAAAGATTAGAGCAGAAATCAATGATATCAAAATAAAAACAACAATAACAACAACAAAACAGTAGAACAGATCAATGACCAGATCAAAAAGAAAAAGGAAAGGACCCAAATAAATAAAATCACGAATGAAAGAGGCAAGATCACAACCAACACCACAGAAATACAAACACTAATAGGAGAATATTATGAGCAATTATATGCCAACAAATTAGGCAATCTGGAAAAAATGGATAAATTCCTAAAAACATATAAACTACCAAAACTGAAACAGGAAGAAATAGAAAATCTGAAAAGACCCATAACCAGTAAAGAAACTTAATTAGCAAACAAAAATCTCCCAACAAACAGAAGTCCAGGGCCAGATGGCTTTCCAGGGGAATTCTACCAAACATTTAAAGAAGACTTAACACGTATTGTTTAGATGTTCCAAAAAACAGAAATGGAAGGAAAACTTCCAAACTCATTCTATGAGGCCAGCATCACCTTGAATCCAAAACCAAAGACCCCACTAAAAAGGAGAACTACAGATGAACATGGATGCAAAAATCCTCAACAAGATACTAGTCAACCAGATCCAACAACACATTAAAAGAATTATTCACCACAACCAAGAGGAATTTATACCTGGGATGCAGGGCAGGTTCAATATCCACAAAACAATCAATGTGACACATCACATCAATAAAAGAAAGAACAAGAACCATATGATCCTCTCAATAGTCGCAGAGGAAGCATTTCACAAAACACAGCATCTTTTCTTGATAAAAAGCCTCAAGAAAGTAGGGATACAAGGATCATACCTCAAGATCATAAAAGCCATACATGAAAGACCCACCACTAATATCATCCTCAATGGGGAAAAACTGAGAGCTTTCCCCTTAAGGTCAGGAACACAACAGGGATGTCCACTCTCACCACTGTTATTCAACATAGTATTGGAAGTCCTAACATCGCAATCAGACAACACAAAGGAATAAAAGTCATCCAAACCGGCAAGGAGGAAGTCAAACTTTCACTCTTAGCAGATGATGTGATACTCTATGTGGAAAACCCAAAAGATTTCACCAAAAAAACTGCTAGAACTGATCCATGAATTCAGCAAAGTCACAGGATATAAAATCAATGCACAGAAATCAGTTGCATTTCAATAATGAAGCAACAGAAAGAGAAATCAAGGAATCAATCTCATTTACAATTGCACCAAAACTCATAAAATACCTAGAAATAAACCTAACCAAAGAGGTGAAAAATCTGTACACTGAAAACTATAGAAAGCTTATGAAAGAAATTGAAGAAGACACAAAAACATGGAAAAACATTCCATGCTCATGGACTGGAAGAACAAATATTGTTAAAATGTTGATCCTACCCCAAACAATCTACATATTCAATGTAATCCCTATCAAAATAACACCAGCATTCTTCACAGAACTAGAACAAACAATCCTAAAATTTGTATGGAACCGGAAAAGACCCTGAATACCAAAGCAATCCTAAAAAAGGAAAACCAAAGCTAGAGGCATCACCATTCCAGACTTCAAGCTGTATTACAAAGCTGTAACCATCAAGACAGTACGGTGCTGGCACAAGAACAGACACATAGATCAATGGAACAGAACAGAGAACCCAGAAATGGACCCACAAACATATGGCCAACTAATCTTTTACCACGCAGGAAAGACTAGCCAATGGTAAAAAGACAGTCTCTTCAGCAAGTGGTGCTGGGCAAACTGGACAGCCACAAGCAGAAGAATGAACCTGAACCACTTTCTTACACCATACACAAAAATAAATTCAAAATGGATGAAAGACCTAAATGTAAGACAGTAAGCCATCAAAATCCTAGAGGAGAAAAGAGGCAACAACATCTTTGGTCTCGGCTGCAGCAACTTCTTACTTGACATATCTCTGGAGGCTAGGGAAACAAAAGCAAAAAATGAACTATTGGGACCTCATCAAGATAAAAAGCTTCTGCATGGTGAAGGAAACAATCAGCAAAACTAAAAGGCAACTGGCGGAAGGGGAGAAAATATTTGCAAATGACACCTCAGATAAAGTGTTAGTATCTAAAATCTGTAAAGAACTTATTAAACTCAACACCCAAAAAACAAGTAATCCAGTGAGGATGGAAAATATGAATACACATGTTCCCAAAGAAAACATCCAGATGGCTAACATGAAAAGATGCTCAACATCACTTATCATCAGGGAAATACAAATCAAAACCACAATGAGATATTACCTCACATCTGTCAGAATGGCTAAAATGAACAACTCAGGACACAACAAATGTTGGCAAGGATGCAGAGAAAGGGGAACCCTTTTGCACTGTTGGTGCAGCCACTTTGGAAAAAATTAAAAAATATAAAATATATAAAAAATTAAAAATAGAACTACCCTATGACCCAGCAATTGCACTACTAGGTATTTATCCAAAGGATACAAAAATGCTGATTCAAAGGGGCGCATGCACCCTGATGTTTATAGCAGCACTATTGACAATAGCCAAAGTATGGAAGGAGCTCAAATGTCCATTGACAGATGAATGGATAAAAAAGATGTGATATATATATATATATATATATACACACACACACACACACACCAGAATATTATTCAGCAATCAAAAAGAGTGAAATATTGCCATTTGCAACAATGTGGATGGACTAGAGTGTATTATGCTAAGTGAAATGAGTCAGAGAAATACAAATATATAATTTTACTCATATGTGGAATTTAAGATACAAAACAGATGAACATAAGGGAAGGGAAGCAAAAAGAAGATAAAAACAGAGAGGGAGACAAATCATAACAGACTCTTAAATACAGAGAACAAACTGAGGGTTGCTAGAGGGGAGGCAGGTGGGGGGATGGCTAGATCGGCAATGGGCATTAAGGAAGGCACTTGTTGGGATAAGCACTGGTGTAAGTGATAAATAGGTTCTAGTCCTGAAATCATTATTACACTATATATAGTTAACTAACTTGAATTTAAAATTTAAAAATAATAATAAAATAAACAAAACAAACAAAAAAACTAACCACTGGGGCACCTGGCTGGCTCAGTAGGTAAAGCATGCAACTCTTGATCTCGCAGTTGTGAGTTCAAGCCCCATGTTGGGTGTACAGATTAGTTAAAAATAAAATTAAAAAAAAAAAAGAATTTAGATACACAAGTTGGGCCTCATGTAGGTTTGCGGTCTAAATTCACACTGTCGTTGTGGCTCAAAAAAGCTTCAACTACTCAACTCAGTTGAAATGGTCTCCAAGCACTTAGGAGAAGCAAACTAAAACCTCATCGAAGAAACTCATCTACAGTCTAGGCCTCAAGAAATTACTAATAAACTTCCAAAAAAATGTAGTCATGGTTAAAAATCATAAAATATATCAGTAAAGAAGGCATCATGGATGTTATGACCTAGAAAAAAAATAGCAGAAAATAAAAATCAGAATCAAAATTATTTGTTAGTGGTATTATCAAACATGGTATATAAAAATATAAATGTGTGTATAATATGTTTAAAGAAATAAAAGAGAGGATACAAGGGGAAGGAATGGTGACAAAGATCAAGTCTATTTGAAGAAAAGTATCAGAAGAATTTGTAAAAATTATAAATAAAATAACTGAAATTAAAATCTGAACAATGGCTTTATCAGATTTGTGCAGCTGAAAAAAGATTTAGCAAACTAGAAATAAGATTCAAAGAATTAATCCAGAATGCAACATAGAGAAATGAAGAGATAGAAGATACTAAATACTAGTTATGAGTCATAAATACTGGGGCACCTGGGTGGCTCAGTCGGTTAAGCATCCGACTTCGGCTCAGGTCATGATCTCACGGTCTGTGAGTTCGAGCCCCGCATCAGGCTCTGTGCTGACAGCTCAGAGCCTGGAGCCTGTTTCATATTCTGTGTCTCCCTCTCTCTCTCTGCCCCTCCCCTGTTCACGCTCTGTCTCTCTCTGTCTCAAAAATAAATAAACGTTAAAAAAAAAAAATTAAAAAAAAAAGTCGTAAATACTAATTTAGTAAAAAGTTCAAAAAATCCAGAGAGGACAGAGAAAGAGAATGGGACAGGGAATGTCTGAAGATGCTTATTTCTTCACTTTAATAGTTTATGTTTATAGTTTATAACTGTAGTTTACAGTTTATAGTGAAACTGCAGAGCACAAAAAAACTGAGAAAAAGACCAACTACTCTGACCCTCCTTATTCACGGATTCCCCATTTCCAAATTTATCTACTTGCTAAAATTTGTGACCCCAAAATCAGTACTTGCAGCCCTTTCACGGTTGTTGATGGACAAGCACAGGCTGGCAAAATACCAGAGTTTCCCAGCACATGTTCCCAGTTGAGGTCTGACAAGGCATCCTTCTGTCTTATTCCAGGTCTAGTAGTACAAACATGTGTTCTTTCCACAGTCTATTGAGTGCCTCATTTTTCCCATTTTTGTGCTTTTTGTTGATTTTGCTGTTGAAAATGCCTCCCAAGCATGATGCTGAAATGCACCTTTCCTAAGTGCAAAAAGGTTGTGATGTGCCTGACAAACAGGATAAGCTCCCTTTAGTCATGGGTTACAGTGCTGTTGGCTGTGATTTCAATATTGATGAATCAAAAATCTGTATAAAACACATATAAAACAAGACTATATATTGATCATTGATGAAAATTTTGCGACCAGAGGCTCACAGGAGGGACCTAACCCTGTATCTCCTCTAGGAACAACAGTTCAGTATTTGCTAATTCATAGTTTACAGTAACTTCAAACTTTATAGACAACACTACTGCAAATAATGAGGGCCAACTTCATCCGGAAATGAATGAAATGGAAGCCAGACAACAGAGGAATGGCGTCTTCAAGGTGCCAAGACAAGATAATTATCAACTACAATTGCAAACCAAAGAAAATGATTCTCAAGAGTAAAAGTGGTATAAAGGTATTTTTGAGAGAAACTAAAACTGAAAATGTTTACCACCTATAAATTCTCACTTAAATGCTAAAAAATGTATTTCTAGAATAAAAGAATTCATTCAGGTGGTAAAAGAAATGAACAGCAAAGAAAATGACAATACTAAGTGTGTAAAAATAATAACGTGGAGATAGAAAAAGATGGAACTAAAATTCAGTGATGGAAGAGGTGGTTAAAATTTTATGTGTTTTGAGTTTGGAAGAAGAACTGAAATGCTGATTAAATTTACATATTAACAGATTAAGCTCGAATGCTTACATATCTAGAAAAATCACAAAAAGTAGATATAGGATGTGTAAGTTCCAAAATAAAAATTATATTATTAATTATTATTATTATTTTATTCTAAAATAATACTACTACTTTTTATAATTAATGCAAAATAAGCTATGAAAGGAGAATTTAAAAACCATAGAAGAGTAGAACAAATAGAAAGCATAAAATAAGATTCTGGAAATAACATGAATATGCTGAAAACTCCAATTAACAGCTCAAGCTGCTAGACATGATTTTTTAAATCCAGATATATGCCGTTGACAAGACACACATCTAAGCTATAAAGACACAATAAAATTGTAAATATAAGGATAGAGAAATTATACCACAAAAACACTAACAAAATTGAGACAAGTATATCAAGGTAAAAACTTCTAGTGATAAAGAGGTCCTACATCATGATAAAATACTTAAATTGATCCAGAACATACAATAGTTATAAGTAGGTATATACAAAATAACATGACCTCAAACATAAAAAAAAAACATTGACAGAATTATAATAATAAAATGGAAAAAATTTCAACAAACTTTCAAGTATTGATATTATACAGTCAATATTCTCTCCTACAATTCAATTAAGAAGGAAATGAATAATTAAAGGAAAATGAATTTAAAAACCCATACATTTAAAAAATTTCAAATATGCTCTTAATAATACATTGCTCAAAGAAATTATGATGGATTTTTTTTAAATACCTTAGAAAACCAATGAACTAAGCATCTAGTTTCAAAAGTTAAAAACAACAGAAAAAAAAACCAACATAAGGGTTTTTTACAGATAAATCTAAGAACTTCTGGTAGGAAAATTCTAAGATGAGGAAAATTCTAAGATGACTCTCAAGATTTCTGTCTCCTTGTGCACATACCCAACCTAATCCCCTATTGTTGCATGTGGGTGGGCATGACCTAATCAGGCGAACCCTTTTAAAAGAGGATCTAGAGGTCAGAGACAGAAGTCAAAAAGACTCAAAGCTTTAGCAGGGGTTCTCATGCTGGCCTGGAACAATGCAAATAGCTATGTTGTGAACAGACCACGGGGACCACATGGCAAAGAACTGTGTTTGGTTTTTGGAAGCTTAGAATGGTCCTTGGTCACCAGCTAGCAAGAAAATGGGGAGAGGGGGTCACAGTCATGTAATCACAAATTCTGCTAAAGCCAGTAAGCTTGGAAGAGAATCCCAGGCCTCAGAAGAGAATCACAGGCACAGCCAACACCTTAATTTCAGGCTGGTGGGACCTTGAGCAGAGGATCCAGCTAACTCATGTCCAGACTTAAGACAATAAACAGGTATTGCTCAAGTTGCTAAGTTTGTGGTCTTTTGTCACACAGCAACAGAAAACTAAAACAGAGCTGACTTAATGTTCCAGAAAACAGAAATATAATACAAACATCACCAAAGACAAAAGTTGGTTCCTTAAAAATACTAATAAAATAAATCAACCTTTAGCAATATCAAGTAACAACAAAATAAAGAAGGTGAAAATTAATAGTGATAAGGGTAAAAAATGGACATAACTTCAGATGCTGCAAGTATTTAAAAGATAATAAGAGGATATTAAAACAACTCTATACCAATACACTTTATTTTTTTAATTTTTCTTTTTTTCTTTTCTTTTTTATTTTTTAAATTTACATCCAAGTTAGTTAGCATATAGTGCAACAATGATTTCAGGGGTAGATTCCTTAATGTCCCTTACCCATTTAGTCCATCCCCCTCCCACAACCCCTCCATTAACCCTCTGTTTGTTCTCTAAATTTAAGAGTCTCTTATGTTTTGTCCCCCTCCCTGTTTTTATATTATTTTTTCCTCCCTTTCCTTGTGTTCATCTGTCCTGTGTCTTAAAGTACTCGTATGAGTGAATATACCCATACACTTTAGAGCTTAGATAAATTCTTAAAAAATATAATTTACCAAATCTGACTCTAGAAAAAATAGATAATAGTGTTTACATTTTCTTTGGGTAAATATCAAGTATCAGTATAGAATTATTGGATCATATGGTATTTCTATTTTTTAGGAACCTCTGTATGTTTTCCACAGTGGTTGCACCAATATACATTCCCACCAACAGTGCATGAGAGTTCTTTTTTCTCCACATCCTCACAAACATTTGTTATTTCTTGTCCTTTTGATTTTAGCCTTTCTGACAGGTATAAGATGCTATCTCATTGTGGTTCTTATTTGCATTTACCTAATGATGAGTGATATCGAGCATCTTTTCATGTGTCTGTTGGCCATCTGTGTGTCATCTTTGGAAAAATGTCTATTCAGGTCCTCTGCCCATTTTTTAAAATTGTAGTTCGGTTTTTTTGGTGTTGAGTTGTAGAAGTACTTTATATATTTTGGTTATTAGCCCCTTATCAGATATATAATTTGTAATGATTTTGTGACAACACAGATGGACCTTGACTGTGTTATGCTAAGTGAAATAAGTCAGACTGGAAAGACAACCATACAATTTCATTCATATGTGGGATCTAAAAAACAAAACAAATGAATAAACAAACAAACTAAAACCAGAATCAGATCTAAAAATACAGAGAGCAAACTGATAGTGACCAGAGGGAAGGGCGGTAGGAGGATGAGCAAAATGGGTGAAGGGGAGTGGAAGACATACAGGCTTCCAGTTATAGAATGTATAAGTCATGGGAATAAAGGTACAGCATAGGGAATGTAGTCAATGATACTGTAAGTGTTGTATAGTGACAGATGGTAGTTACACTGGTGAGTATAGCATGAAATATAGTGTTGAGTCACTATGTTGTACACCTGAAACTATTGTAACATCATGTGCCAACTATACTCAATTAAAATATTGTTTAAAAAAGAATATTTTCTATTTCTACTTCACTTCCCAATTATGGAACATATAATGTAAATGTAAATGTCATGTTTCCCCTATGGTTTTTCATATCAATACAATTGTACATGTATTATTAGGAAAGCATAATTCACCAAAAGAGTGAACTGTATTGGCTCCCAATCTATCTATTTATATGTTAAATTCTATAATTACAACAAGTAGCAGCAACCATCTCAGGAGTTCACCTTTTAAGGGCAAACTGTTGGGTTAAAAGAGATTGAAATGAACAAAAACATTGAAATTTAGTGATAGAAGTGTTATTAGAACAAAAATAAATCTAACATTCTAAATTTATTGTATCATAACTTCAGATCAAAATATTATATTACTATATTTTATTATTACATAATGAAAAAGAAAGAGAATGAATGTTTGCTGAGGGTCTACTCTACAGTAGCCACCTTGTAGATGTTCTCTCACTTAATCTTCACGACAACTGTTTGACATAGGCATTCAGCTCCATTTTTACTTATTAAGAAAAGTATGTTCACTGACAGGTAAAGTAACTTTCCAAAAGGTCTCATAATTATAAAGGTGGCAGAATAAGAATTTGCGAGCAAATCTGCCTCAAAAGTCAGAGCTCCTTCTACTATACCATTAAACCTAGAAAGGGCCTAGAAGGCAAATGCATTTCAGGGAAGATGATTAAAAAGCAAGGAGGTGGGGGAAATAAAAAAGAAACGGACTGAAGGGTAGAGTAACATAATGTAACTCACAGTTGGAACAGAACTAATATAAGTAAACACATCAAAAGAATTTGTCCTACAATGATTATTGTATTTGTAAAGAAATTACCAAAACCCAGGAATCAGGCTGTTCTTTATTTTCTTTTCTCCTAATGTTAGCTATTGTTCAAATTATATGATTAATCACATTGGCAAAAAGTGGATCTAAGAATTTCAAATGCTAAATTTGGAACTTATGTACAAGCCTTTATACAATAAGCTATTTAGACTGCAATACTCTGCTTCTGGTGGCTGCCACAGGGGAGGTGGGTAGGGGCATGGGTGACATACGTAAAGGAGATTCAGAGCATACTTATCATGATGAACACTGAGCGATGCATAGAATAGCTGAATCATTATACTGTTCATGTGAAACTAACACTGTATGTTAATTATATTTAAATAAAAAAAATAAGCCATTAAAAAACTGTAAAACCTAAAAATATAAAACTCTAGAAGAAAACATAGGGAAATCTCTGTGACCCAGGGTCAGGCAAATTTTTCTCAGACACAGTGCTACAACCACAATCCATAAAAAAAATAAAAAATAAAAAATAAAAAAAAAGATAAAATAGATTTTATCAAAATTAAAGATACTAAGAATGGAAAGAATTATTAAGATATTGAAAATTAAGAGAATGAAAAGATAAGGTCACTGATTTGAGAACATATTTACATATGATATTTCTGATGAAGGACTTGAATGCAGAATATGTAAACAACCTTAAAAATTCAATAGTAGGAATACAACCTAATTAAAAGGTGCGGAAAATATTTGAAAGGACACAAGGACAATATATTGATGGCAAATAAGGCCAACATCATTAGTCTTGAAGTAAATGTTAACCAAACCAACAAGATATCACTAAACATCCATTAGAATGGCTAAAATTATGGGATGCCTGGGTGGCTCAATCAGTTGAACATCGGACTCTCAATTTCAGCTCAGGTCATGATCTCACGGTTCCTGAGTTCAACCCTGCGCTGGGCTCAGTGCTGACAGCATGGTGCCTACTTGGGATTCTTTCTCTCCTTCTCTCTCTGCCCCTCCCCTACTTATATTCTCTCAAAATAAATAAATAAACAAACTTGAAAAAAAAAAAGAATGGCTACAATTAAAAGACTAGACTTACCAAGTGTTGACAAGGATGTGGAGGGATTGAGGCTCATTTACTACTGGTGGGAAATAAAATGGTACAACCACTTCAGAAAACATTTTTGCTGTGTCCTAGAACTGTAAACATATACCCTACCGTATGATCCAGCCATTCTATTCCTAGTTATTCAGGAGAAATGAAAGTATATTTCCATAAAAAGTCTCATACAGGAATGTTTGTAGCAGTTTTATTTGTAATAGTCCAAAACTGGAAACAAGCCAAATGTCCATCAGCAAGTGGATCAGTAAAATCCACAATATGCAACTGATCCTTAGTGATATTAAGCAGATAAATGGTTGCCTTGAGATGGGATGAGGAGTAGGAAGGAGAAATCATCCAGGGGCTGGAGAAAACTTGTGGGCAGTGGATATGTTCATTATTTTGATTGTGGTGACGGTTACACTGGTTTATACATTTATTAACACTTATCAAATTGTGCACTTGAGGGGCACCTGGGTAGCTCAGTTGGTTAAGTGACTGATTCTTGATTTAGGCTCAGATCATGATCTCATGGTTCATGGGATCTAGCCCCACGTCAGGCTCTGAGCTGACGGCGTGAAGCCTGCTTGGGATTCTCTCTCTCTCTCTCTCCCCCTCTCTCAAAATAAATAATTTTTAAAAATTGTGCACTTTGAATATGTACAGTTATGTCAATAATACCTCAATAAATAAATAATTTGTTGACACTTAAATAAAAGTTCAGCTAGCTAATTTCTCCCCCTCCATGGCCTATTGCTTCTTTTCCCATCACTCCATTGGGGATGAAAGCATTCATGAGTCCCTACTTCTGGGAAGGGCCTACCAATTTTTGGAACTAGTTCATTGATGTTTCTTTGCACCTTCAATTCTATGATCCACCCTTCCTCCCTCCCTCCCTTCCTTCCTTCCTTCCTTCCTTCCTTCCTTCTCTCTCCCTCTCTGTCTCTCCCCCTCCCTCCTTCCCTTCTTTCCTTCGTTTTGGCAGCATATCCTTTTTTCCTATTGTTAGGGTGAGATTAATGTTCTCTTGCAACTTTTTATATCCTAACCAAAAGAAATCTCCTATATGCTGATTTTACTTTATCTGGGCCCTTAATAATACATAAGAAAAGTATCTGATTTCTCAGTGTAAGCCTAAATGGTATTTAATTCCTCTTGAAGATTTTCTGTTGAAAATTTAGAATTCTAGATTGTAGAAATCTGTATAATTACTGCTACTGAATAAAGGGACGACTATTTCAGGAATTCCTCTATCATTTCCATATACCAGCTCTGAATGAAGAACAGAGTCCTATCTATGAGCACTGTACCTGGGAGACCAGAAAAATGTTAGCACTTCCTATCTGATACAGAAGTCTTTTACTAGAGACCCAAGCTCCTGAGCCTCACCAGGCCCAACCTAACTGTGGAAGCTCTATATTCAAGTGCAAATGTCAGGAATGATCAAAGGATCCAACAGCAGATTTTGGAACAACTCAGATGGAATTGATTTTTGATGACCCAGAGGAGGTCAGGACTCTGCTTAAAGAATGGTTTGGGATGCGTGCCTTATAGGAACCAGATAAAGGTGATTAAAAGGGAGAAGAAACACTTAAAGCAAAAGGCAGATATTTGCATGCTGCAGTCCCATATCCCTCCCCTGACTGACCTTCCTTGGCTCCACACTATTCTTAGGATGGGCATGAAGATAGTGACATTGCAACAGTCCTCTTGAAGTGTGGCCCCTGGACTGGTGAGGACTGGCCAGCTGGGCCCCAACAAGGTCAGGACAGGAACAGAGTAAACAGTTAGGAATCTTGACAGTCATTTGATATTGCCACAACACGCAAACATGTCATCAGTCATTCCTTTCCCTGGTAATTTACTAAAGTATAGGTCGGCAACAGATTGGGAAATGTTTTAAAAACTATTCTTTCATGACAAATAGCTTGAGAAGCAATGAGACCTTTATGGTCTCTCCCCTACCCTATCCTTCTCAATCTTGAACTCTGTGTTATAGCCACAATAATGCATATTCAGTTCCCCAGCATCCCAAGCTTTTTTTTTTTTTAATTAAAAAATTTTTTTAACGTTTTTTCATTTTTAAGAGACAGACAGAGTACAAGCAGGGGAGGAGCAGAGACAGAGGGAAAAACAGAATCTGAAGCAGGCTCCAGGCTCTGAGCTGTCAGCACAGAGCCCGACATGGGGCTCAAACCCACGACCTGACCTGACCTGAAGTCAGACACTCAACCGACTGAGCCACCCAGCCACCTCTTGCCAAGCTTTTTCTTAACAATAATGTTTTCTGTGCCTAAAATTTCTCCTCATTCTCTTCACTCTTCTTTTTTCCCTCCCTTCCTCCTTTCTTTCCTTCCTCCCCTCCCTTGCTTTATTTTCTTTCTCTTGCTCTTTCTCCCATTCTTTTCTTTTACCTTTCTCTCTCCCTCCCTCCCTCTTTCTTCCCTCTTTCCCTTTCTTCCTTCCTTCCCTCCTTCCTATTCTTTCTTTCTTCTGCTTACTCATTCTCAAGTTCTCATCTTGGACGTGACTTCCACCAGGAGGACTTTCTGCCCCAAGCCTAGGCTAGGTACCCTCTGGTGTGCTACCATAACACATGTTCTATCCCATCACATTATTTTCTATATTATTATTTACTTGCCCTCTTGCAAACCTGTTTGCTGTCTTCCCTGCTAGTATTTGTGAAATCAAAAACTATGTTGCTGTGTTTTCTTAGCACTTCATCCCCAGAGAGGTTGGTTAGTGACTACAACATAGTAGGTGGTCATTAAGTGTCTGTTGAATAATGAATATGAATATTCATGAATGAACATTTTCTCTTACTATGTGTTAGTCCTCAGAGCCTTGAAGTCTTTACCATGTGTCCTGTTATTCCTTTTTTTTTCTTTTTTTTTTGCCTGTCAGTTATGCATTTTCTCACCAAATAATCTATGCTACAGCAACTAGACTTGGTCACTGGTGAAGAGGGGAATAGGAGAATGAGTGGAAGAGGCAAGTGCCATCTTACAGGAGGCTAGCAGCAGATTTATCAAGAGCCATATACAAGGGAAAGAAATAGTGGAGCGACATTTTCAAGAAACTCAAGGAAATAAAATGTGAGCCAAGGATCTTTTTTTTTATCCTGCCAAGATGTTCTTCAAGTCTCAAGACTACTTAAAAAACCAAAACAAAAACAGTTTTGCACATGCAACAACTCAAAGAATACTGTACACACAAGACTTTCTGAGGAATTTACTGAGGATGAGCTCATCCAACCAACAGACAACTTGGCAAAAGATGGTGAGAATTTAATACATTTAAGTGTAAAGCTAATAATAAAACAAATATAGGGACGTTGCTGGAAGTATAATATGTGAAGGCAATATGTTCTGATGAAGTAGAAAGAACGCAACTGAAAAATGAGAGAAGAAAGAAAACATAAGATCATTGACTAAGTCTCTTAGAAGTAACTGGTGAGTATCTAAATAGGAAAAAAAGAGATCAATGGCACTATTTATGATAAAAATACAAAACACTCAGTAGAACCAAAATGCAAATCTTCCTAAACACCAAAATAAATGTTTAAAAGGAGCAAGGAAGACACATCGGTTAAAAATAAAAGCAAATAAATACAACATAATACACATGACATAATTTGACAGAATTGAGACTACACCAATCAGTCATATGAATAAATGTGAGTAGGATTTAACTCATCCATTAAAAGAAAATAATTTCAAGTAGGCTTCTAAAGCAAAACCCATCTCTGCTGTTTACAAGGAACATAGGTGAAGAGCCTCTGCTTTAAGCCAGACTGGCCTCCGGGCTGTTTAGACCTCACTCTTTATACTGGTCCCATACAGAACTACTCAGACTGAAGTGTGCCTTGCTGTGAGGTCCCCAAATGTACTGAAAGATGCTGAAAAAAATATCTTGTAGGATTTATTGCTGTATCTGTCGAGAAGATTTAAAATGTTTCATACCATAGGTCTTTATTATAGAGCCCTGTGGGAAAAATTTCTACCCGGATTTTATTTTAAGAACAATTTTATGTCTTTTGAGTAATGTGTTAGTTTGTAATTTTAAAAGCACGACTCTTGGAATGCTTGGTGACAGGTAACAAGGGCATATGTCATTATTTTTTGTTTTTTTAACCTCATTCTACTCTATTTTATATACTCACCTTTATTTTTTTTTATTTTCTTAGTTATAAAAGTAGCTTTTACTTATTCAGTCCACTGATGTACCAGACATTCTACTTTACATATATTATCCTACTCTTTATTTGTAATAATCTGTGAGGTAGAGAGTAGCCTAGTTTTACAAATGAGTAAAATGAGGTTTATAGGTTATGTCACTTGCCCTAGGTTACACGTCTACTTGGTGATAACAGAACTAGGATTCATAACAAGATTTATTTGATTCCAAAGTCCATGAATCTGCCCTACCTTTTCCTAGGATCCTTTCATTCACCACTTCCTCCTCTGATACCTCCAGCACTTACATTCTGAACTACCCAGAGCCTTATATTTTTATTTTGTCTTATTTGCAGCTTTCTGAGTTTTTGTCTTGATTCCCCAACAGAACTGCAGTGTGCTCTTTGAAGGGTATAAGTATACTTCAAAAATTTTTAACCTAAGGGTGCCTGGGTGACTCAGTCCATTAAGCATTTGACTTTAGCTCAGGTTATGATCTTGCGGTTCATATGTTCGAGCCCCATGTCAGGCTCTGTGCTGGCCGCTCAGAGCCAGGAGCCTGCTTCAGATTCTGTGTCTCCCCCTCTCTCTGCCCCTCCCCTGCTTGTACTTGTTCTCTCTCTGTCTCAAAAATAAATATTTATTTTTAGTTTTTAACCTCAATGTATTTCCTCTTCCTTAGAATGGCACTTGACTCATGGCAAATTCTCAGTAAATGCTTATCAAATTGACAAAATCAACTTGACTAGTTTGTGATTGGCTCAGGAAAGATACAGTTAATGTCTTTCCTAGCTGTGTCACACCCTCTATGTCCAAATGAACATTCGAATTTCATGACAAATGCCATAACGGCTATCTGGGAAATGCAGAAGGAATGTTTAATCTAAAAACAGAAGAAAATCCAAATATAGGAAACACTAGACTTATTTGGTTTTCTTAGACTTTTTTTTAAACAACTTTGAGTTATTTGAGTTTAAAGTTTATAGAACAGGGAAATACATGGATTTAGGAAGAAAATGTCCTATTACTATAAAAGTATCTTTCCTATAAACCTCAACAAAGCCTAGACTAGTCTGAGATATGTGACTCAATGACCATTCTTTGTACACTGTTGGCCAAGTCTACTCTCTAGAACTTTCTTTGCAGGATCACATCACATTCTGCAACAACACCACATAATCACAAGATTCTATGACCAAAGTGTTACATCAGTGATACAGATTACTACCACAGAAGATGCATTAAATATGCAGATATAGGGATATGTAGAAAATAGGGATTAATTGGTAAGTTGGTCAACAAAAATGTATTCAACTAATAGCATTGTGCTAGTTGCTGAGGACACAAAGCCCAACACACATGTCCCTACTCTCAGGGAGATACACATATCAACAAGTGTGCTAACAATTATGGATGCTGTTATTTAAAAATGCACAGAGTACAGCAGGCATAAATGGAAGAATGGTTAAGTCTAGGAGGTGAATTATAAAAGGTTTTGAAGAGGAGATTACACTGGAGTTACTTCTAGAAAGGAATTAGCATTGTAATGAGAAAGCACTGACAGCCAGTGCATGATTTTAATTTGTGTCAGGTCTCCTAATCCACTGATTCTACTAGCCTGTAGGAACAGGAGAACCAACTCATTCCATCTCTGTATGTTCCAAATACTTGCTCCATTCCAACTAGCCTAACATCTTGCATTTTTCCTAAGGTCCCTTTTGCTCTAATATCTCCTCTGGCCCTCAATATGTCTCACATAATAATCTCATTGGAAATCAGACAATGATATTCCCATTCTTCAAAAGCCAATTAAGAGTCTACATGCTTGAGGAAGTAATCAAAATCTCAAGGAGGAAAGTGATCTTTCTGCGGATTCAACTGCAATGTCTATATGAGGCTTATAATATGTCACACGGTATGAGACCAGTCTTGAAGGGAAGACCTTTCTTCTTCATCTTCTACACTCCCATCCCTAAACACCTAACACATTAACTTACAGTCTGAGATGGAACTTCTGTCAGCACTCAGCAAATGCAACTTATATTGAATGAATTTAGTTAAACAGATTTTTTTGTGCTTTAGTTCTTTCACATATAAAATTAAAATAATCTTATCTCTTCTTTTTCAAAGAAGTGCTGAGTAAGCTATTCTATCCCTTGAACCTAAAGCAGTAAGAGCCATGTAATAGGACCTAAGTAAATACTTGCTGAATGAATAAGTGAAGAGGCTAAATTCTGAGACATCTGAGATAAGGAATTAAATATGAACTCAAAAAGTACCAGGGCACCTGGGTGGCTCAGTCGGTTAAGCGTCCGACTTCAGCTCAGGTCACGACCTTGCGGTCCATGAGTTTGAGCCCCGTGTTGGGCTCTGGGCTGATGGCTCAGAGCCTGGAGCCTGCTTCCGATTCTGTGTCTCCCTCTCTCTCTGCCCCTCCCCCATTCATGCTCTGTCTCTCTCTGTCCCAAAAATAAATAAACATTCAAAAAAAATTTTTTTTAATTTAAAAAGTACCAGAGCTCTAATTAGAAATAGGATTTATAGTAATTATTGATCTTTTAAAGAAACATTCCTACTGCTTTTAAGATTCTACATTAATAGCATTTTTCAGAAAGTGGGAACATTGAGAAACAGAGAAATGGCTTCACCAGGATGAAAGGTGGTATAACAGAATATAATTCCAGCCCTTTTCCAATGGGCACAGGTCCCCTTGATAAGAAAAGACCATGGATTTGGGAGGAGTAAGCTCTATGTGTCCAGTAAAAACGGCTGTTTGCTAGATGTGTGCCCACTGCATTTCAAAACAGAAAAGTCAAAGGTAGAGTTTTCAAAATGCTGGTATACATGGAATTCATATAGAAAAGATACACAAGTAGCAATAATAGAAACTATTCTTGTTCATTAGAAACTATTCTGTAGTCAAATTATCACATAAGAAAAACAGCACATTTTTGGTCACAACAGATAAGTCAACAGAACTCGCAGAGTCTAGAAACAATCCCACTCAAATATGGAGTCTTGGTATGTGACAGAAATGGCACCAAAAACCAGTAGAAGAAAGATGCACTCTTCAAAAAGTTAATTGAGAATATTGGTAAAGTAGATCCTTATCTTCATACAATATATAGAAATAAATCCCAGATACATTAGAGAACTGTGTGTAAAATGCAAATTTAAAACTCTTTTTAGAAAGAAATAGAGTAATACATTAAAAGTCTTGAAATTGAGAGTGACGTAAGTCACAAAAAGCACAACTCATAAAGGAAAAGATTGGCATATTTTGCTGCATAAACACACAACATTTTTCCCTACGGCAAGGTTAAAAGGACAAATGAAAGAAACAGAAGAGACTTGCAGTGATATGGCATTTAAAGAATTAGAATATGAAAAGAATCATAAAAAGCAAGCAAAACAAGTCAAACAAATATAAAAATTAGCAGGATATGATTTGATAATTCTCAGAAGAAATCCAAATTGCTAATGAATATATAAAGATATGCTCAACCTCACTAGCAATAAGGAAATTAAAATCAAATAACAATGTGATACCAGTTAGCTTTTATTATCAGACTGATAAAAGAAATTGAGTGTATTCTAGCAAGTGTTGCCCAGAATGTAGGGGAACAGAAACTCTTACATAGAGTGAGAGAGAAGAAAAGTGACTACAGCTTGTTTAGAGAGTAACATAGCAGTTACACCCTATGTGGTGTTTTGCAAAAATGGTGGATTATTTCTCCCTTTGCAATATGATTTTGCAGTTCCTATCATCAAGAGGGGGTCTATTTGCTTTCTCTTTCTATCTAGGCTGACTTTCATTCTATCGCTTTTACCAACAGAATGCAGCAGAAGAGACTTTGAAATCTGGGCCTCAAACGTAAGCACACCCCTTCACTTGTTCTCTTGCTTCCTGCAACCGCCATGAAAATGAGTCTGCTGAAGAAACAGAAGTCACATGGAACAGAGATTAGCTGTCCCAGCTGAGGTGATGCTAGAGCAGCCGGCCTCCAGCAACCTGTTAGCTAACCACAGAAATGTGAGCAAAAGTAATTACAGTTTTCTATTTCAGAAGAAAACGTTTCATGTTCAGAAATCTCACTTTCCTCAAGAAGGCTGCTTATGGATATAAAAGACATGCCCAAGACAGCAACTCCTAGAGGCCCCATCCTAATGCAGGATAATAGTTTCCCAAGAAGTCCCCTCAACAACCTGGACAAACACACCTAATTATGAAGCCTTTTGGTTTATTGACAAAAAGGTTTAGGCAAAAGCTCTTGTTAGTTTCATCTGTTCAACAGTTTTCTCAAAACACTTACTTCAGGCCTGTTATTCCCACAAGAAAAGCCTTCCCTTAGAACATAGGCCTCTGAGGATTGATTCTTCCATGAGTTTCCTGGTAAATTCTTGATTGAGTTTAAGAATCAATGGTCAAATTGAATAATCTCAACTGCTCAAAAGCTAGTGTACTATATTTTTATGTATTTTCAAGCTATTGAAAAAATATTTTCTAAACACTGAAATTAAGTGAGACAAATTTATATGCATGTACTACTAAAGATAACAATTCTGATGTGGATAACAAAAGGAGGTAAGTTAAAAGTCTAAAGGACCTACTTTTGAGGCTAAAAAACTCCTCAGAGTCAGTAATATTCTTATAATGGAGGCAAAATAGCCATCATAATGAAAAAGAAGCAACCACTATTTTTTATGATATGTTAAAAACTACATCAAGTGCTGAACATATATGATCTCACTTAATATTTCAAAAATTCTAAAATACAAGTATTGTTATCCATTTTATAGATGTTAAAGCTGGGGTAAAAAGGGGTTAAAGTCACTTATCCATGGTCACAAAAATCAGTAAATAGTAAAGCCTAGCATTAAACAGAAGTCTAACTCCAAAAAGTTGTGTTCCTAGTTACCATACTCTACTACATTAAAACAAAAAATAAATAAGCACAAATAAAAACCATTGTATAATGCTTTAAAGTCATAGATTCCTTTGTCATACATTATTTTATTCGATTCCTATAAAACTCTTATTACTCCCATTTCACAGATGAGCAGACTAATCTGCTTATCAGTCCCAGTGTATGTTCCAGTGACAAAGTATGCATGTAGAAGAGCTGGAACTCAAAGTCAAGCCTATGGGTCCCAAATCCATATCTCTTCCAGTAGTCCAAGCTGCCAGATGCTTGTGGGAACTTAAACAGATGTTATAGAATATGGTCAACTATGAAATGGGTTATTCCCAGGGGATAGAGGAACTGATGATGGAATCAGGTACCTCCCCTGAGGCTTGACTCAAACAAGCAGTTGTGTGAGCCACCTGTCTGGAAGCACTTTGGAGGAGGCTCAAACTTCTTCCAGTCTGATGGAGAAGGGCCAGGATCAGATTCTGGGGTTTCTGAAATTAAATAAACAAATGAAGGAAGAAGATGGAGACTATCCTACAGAGCAAATGGAGAAGGCAAAATATTTACCCAGGCCCTAAGCACTTTTCCCCTGGGACCCAGCCTGAGTAGGTACCAAGAAGCAGGGGACAGAGGCAGACAGCATTAGGAACAAAGCACACGAGCCCCGGGAGCCTGCTTGAGAAAGGTTCACGTTAACTAAATAGAACCAAGCCCCACAGTGACATGTTAACTCTTCTCTTCTGTCCCAAGGTTGAGTGACATAGGAAACTCTAGTACGATACGAAAAATCAAGACATGGGACACCTGGGTGGCCAGTCAGTTAGGTGTCTGACTCTTGATTTCAGCTCAGGTCATGATCTCTCAGTTCATGAGCTGAGGTTCTCTCTCTCTCCCTCTCTCTCTGCCCCTCCCCCCATCTCAAAAATAAGTAAACATTTACAAAAAAAGAAAAACCAAGACAGTAAATGTAAAAGTGCTCAATAAAATATTAGCAAACCAAATTCAATAGTACATTAAAAGGATCATACACTGTGGTCAAGCAGGATTTATTCCTGGGATGCAAGGATGGCTCAACATCCACAAATCAATCAATTTGATACAACACATTAAAAAAATGAAGGATAAAAATCATATAATTATCTCAACAGATGCAGAAAAAACATTTGGCGAAATTCAATATGGATTCATGATAAAAATTGTCAACAAGTTAAATATAGGTGGAATATACCTCGATATAATAAAAGCCATCGATGACAAGCCCACAACTAACATCACACTCAATGATGAAAAACTGAAAGCTTTTCCTCTAAGATCAGAAACAAAACAAGGATATTCACTCTTGCCACTTTTATTCAACATAGTACTGGAAGTGTTACCCAAAGCAATTAGGGAAAAAAACAAAAAGAATAAAAGTCATTCAAATTGAAAAGGAAGAAATAAAGTTGCCTTTATTTGCAGATGAAGTGATACTATATATATATAGAAAACCTGAGAAACTCCACCAAAAAACTGTTAGAACTAATAAACAAATTCAGTAAAGTTGCAGGTTACAAAACCAGTATCAAAAATCAGTTCCATTTCCATACACTAATAACAAACTATTAGATAAATTAAGAAAACATTTCCATTTATAATCTCATAAAAAAGAAAAAAATACTTAGAAATACATTTAATCAGTAAAGTGAAGGATTTGCCTACTTAAAACTGTAAAACATTGATGAAAGAAATTGAAGACAACACAAATAAATGGAAAAATATGTGTTTATGGATTGAAAGAATTAATATTGTTAAAGTGTCCATACTAACCAAAGTGATCTACAGATTCAATGCAATACCTATTAAAATTTCAATGACATTTTTCACAGAAATAAGACAAATAATCCTGAAATCTGTATGGAACCACAAAAGACCTTGAACAGCAAAGCAATCTTGAGAAAGAAGGACAAAGCTCAAGGTATCATACATAATTCCTGATCTCAAATACAAAGCTATAGTAATCAGGGGCACCTGGGTGGCTCAGTTGGTTAAGCGTCCGACTTCAGCTCAGGTCACGATCTCGCGGTCTGTGAGTTTGAGCCCTGCGTCGGGCTCTGGGCTGAGGGCTCAGAGCCTGGAGCCTGCTTCCGATTCTGTGTCTCCCTCTCTCTCTGGCCCTCCCCCGTTCATGCTCTGTCTCTCTCTGTCTCAAAAATAAATAAACGTTAAAAAAAAAAATTAAAAAAAAAACAAACAAAGCTATAGTAATCAAAATAAGATGATACTGGCATAAAATAAACCCATGCATAATAAGATCAATTAATTTTTGGCAAAGGTGCCAAGAATATACAATGAGGAAAGAAGAGTCTTTTCAAATGATTTTGGGAAAATGGGATATCCATATGCAAACAAATGAAACTGGATGCCTATCTTACCTAATACACAAAGTCAACTCAAAATGCATTAAAGACTTGAACATAAGACCTGAAACTGTAAAACTCCTAGAAGAAAATATAGGTAGTAAGCTCCTTAACATTGGTCTTGGTGATGACTTCTAGATTTGACACAACACAAAGGCAACAAAAGCAAAAATCAACAAGTGGGACTACATCAAACTAAAAAGCCATCAACAAAATGAAAAGGCAACCTATGGAATATGAGACAATATTTGCAAACTACGTATCCAATAAGGAGTTAATATCCAAAATATACAAACTCACATAATTCAATAGAAAAAAAAATAAGTAACTTAATTTAAAATGACCAAAGAACCTGAATAGACATTTTTCCAGAGAAGTCCTACAAACGGCCAACAGAAACATGAAAAAATAATCACTCTTGCTAATTATCAGTGAAATGCACATCAAAACCACAATGAAATATCACCTGTTAGGATATCTGTTATCAAAAAGACATAAGAGATAAATGTTGGCAAGGATGTGGACAAAAGAGAACTCTTGTACACTATAGGTAAGAATGTAAACTGGCACAACCACTGTGTAAAACAGTATGGAGGTTCCTCAAAAAATTTAAAGTAGATCTACTACATAATTCATCCCATCTTTGGATATGTAACCAAAGGAAACAAAACCATTATCTCAAAGAGATATCTGCACTCCTGTGTTCACTGTAGCATTATTGATGATAGCCAAGGTATGGAAGCAACCTAAGCGTCTGTGGACAGATGAAGAGATGAAGAAAATGTGTATTATATGTGTACACACAAACACACACAATGGACTATTCCATCCTAAAAAAAAAGGAAATCCTGTCATTTGCAATAACATGAATGAACCTGGAGGGCATTATTTTAAGTGAAATAAGCCAGACAGAGAAAGACAAACACTTCATAGTATCACTTATGTGTGAAGTCTTAAAAACAAAAACAAAAAGGTCAAGCTCATAGAAACAAAGTGGAATGCTGATTGCCAGGGGCTAGGGCTAAGGGGTAAGGGAAATAGGGAAAGGTTGGTAAAAGAGTACAACGTTCAGCCGTAGGATGAATACATTTTGAGGATCTACCAGTTGCTATGGTTGATTACACTGTATTGTATACTTGAAATTTACTGAGTAGAAAAGTGTTCTCACACGCAATAAAAGGTAAGTATGTGAGGTGATAGATAAGTTTTAATTAATTTGATTGTGGGAATCATTTCACAATGCATATGTATATCATTGTATACTTTAAATATATTAAATATATTTAATTGTCAATTATACCTCACTAAAGCCTAAAAAAAGAGAGAGAGAAAAAGAAGAAAAGAATGTAAAATTTTTTACCAAAACCTATACCTGGCAAATTGATCAACTGTCCCTTACACTGACAAAAATATTGCCATGTGGAAATAGCAGGTGGAATTGGACCTTAGTGCGAGAAACTGCCTTAATTTTGGGAGTATAACGAACACTCAGAAAGCAACTCAAGTTTAAACAACTTATTTAAATGCTTTATTTCACAACTGAGGAAGTTTAGGATTACTGGCCCTAGGGCATTCGGGGTCTTAGTGATAACTAGTGTGGATGTCTCCCCAATCTGGTTATAATCAGCCACTACAGCCATACTTCTTTCATTATCTTCCCGGTCAGGGAAACAGAAAGAACGGAGAGAATGTCACTATAGCTAGGGTGGCAGAGAAAGAAATAACTCTTCCCTAAATGCAGTGGTTTACTGAGCTATAACACTCTCCCCAGTCCCAGGGGCAGGAGTTGAACATACTACTTTAAGAACCTTTGGTTTCTAGATGCAAACTGTGAAGGAAATTTCCAAGCACCGGCTCACAGGCTGCATGCAAAGCTGGGTCATGTGCCTCCCACATGGATGATGGATCTGATTACTAACCACTGGCCACCTAAGAGTGACAGCAGGGCTGGGGGGACTGGGCACCTTGCTGTCAGGCCCTAGGGCAGAGGTCACCATGGGGTCTCCCCAGAGCAGGAGGATGCTGCTAGTGACAGTCCTACAGCCTGGACATCCTCCCCCAGCTCTGAGCGTTGAGCATTGCTAGGAGGCTGGTGAGGGATCAACAGCCTGCAGGTTGGGGAGGTCCTGTAATGAAGGCATACTGTGCTCTCCCCCAGGCTCCCCAGATGGAAATCACCTCTGCGCCCTTACTCCAACCCCAGGGTTGGAGGGCCTCCTCAGGGCTCCTTCTCACTCAGAACTGGGCTCATCAGACTCCACAACAGCTGCTCATCCCCCTTGAGACGCAAAAGGGTCTGTGTGAACACAATAAGGGATGCATGTTTCCATGCAGGAATTCACACCCAAGCATAATTTTCACCACGTGATTGAATTAGGTGAATACAAAACACCCAAAGCCTCATAAATAAATAGCTTTGGGAGTTTAAATTGTCAAAGCGAGTTACGACTTGACCGACTCCACATAACATTATACCCACCTATGTTTTGAAGAAGTGGAGAGAAAAAGGCCCTTCCTTCATAAATATCTCACAGTCCAAGTCACTAGGTCTATTAGTTTATTTTCTTTCTCATCAATACAATTGGCTGCATCTTGTGCTTCCCTGGGTAGCTTTCTGTAATTTAGGGTCTCTGGAACTAAGAGTGCATAAAATATAATCGGTGTCAGTGTGAAAAACAACAGTTACAAAAAAACACACCTGTGTTTAAAAATGGACTTAAGGGGCGCCTGGGTGGCTCAGTCGGTTGAGCCTCTGACTTTGGTGCAGGTCACGATCTCGCGGTTGACGAGTTCGAGCCCCACGTCGGGCTCTGTGCTGATGGTTCAGAGCCTGGAGCCTGCTTCAGATTCTGTGTCTCCCTGTCTCTCTGCCCCTCCCCTGCTCACGCTCTGTCTCTCTCTCTCTCTCTCTCTCCCTCTCAAAAATGAACATTAAAATTAAAAAAAAATAAAAAAAATAAATAAAAATGGACTTAAATTCTAAAAATAATTTTAAAATTCTTTAAAATAGTAAAGAAAGAGTTTGTAATGGAAAAGCAACAATGTGCTTAAGGTAATGCACAAAAAATCTGACCTAATCTCTGAAATAGAAGCTTTCCACTTGAGGTCCTTAAAAAAATAAATAAACAAAACAACACTTGTACAAATTTTGCACAGTTCAGCATTGCTAATCTGCTCACAAGTATTGACTGCTAAAGCAGGGGCCTATGATTAAGGTGCCAATGAAGAAGGGGAAAGCCTCTTTGGTAATGAAGGCTTTGAGCAGTGACTTGAATGAAATAAGTTAGCCAAGCAAATTTCTGGAAGAAAACAAGATGTAGAAACAATTGCAAATGCAAAGTCCCTGAGGTAGGCTTATCCAAGGAACATGGAAGTGACCACTGGGATTGGAGCAGAGTGAGGGAAGGGAAGAGTTATCTGAGATGGTGTGAGAAAGGTTGCAAGGGTCAAGGTCATCCAAGGTTTCTCAGACTCAGGGTAAAGCCTTTGGCTTTCAATGAACGAGAGGAGGGGCCGCTGGAGGGTTGCAAAGGAATGATATCCGATTTAAATATTTAAGAGATCACTCTTGTTACTGTGGGGGTGGGGGAGTGGGCAGGGAACAACAGATTATAAGGGGCAAAGGACAAGCAGGGAAATTAGTTAGGGTGCTGTTGAAATAACCCAGGTGGGAGATACTGATGGCTTGGACCAGGACAGTTACGGAGGAGAAGGCGTGAAGTAGTCAGGTTCTAGTAACATTTTCACACTTGAGCAGACAGGATTTGCTCATCAATAAGATGCAGGGTATGAGAGAAAGAGAGGAGTCAAGGATGACTCAAAGTTTTCTGGCTCATTTACTAAGAGGGAGGAAGAGGACTGCTTAGTTTAACCCATAGCCCTTTCTATGACACAGTGTCTTTTAACACAGTATGTTAGTTGGCCCGCAAAACTCTTGACCTATCTTCTTTGACCTGATACAGCTCCCTTCGCCAAATCTCCCTCTTTTGTAATTATTCTGTACCTTCCTTCATATTCCCATTACGCAAGAAAAATTTGCCAGACATTATTTTCAGAAGTTGGTATCATACAAACATCGGGATTATTCTTTTTTATCTGCCCCTTCAGGAGGGTCAAGTTAAAAAGGAAGGCCTCAGGGGCAGCTGGGTGGCTCAGTTGGTTGAGCATCTGACTCCTGATTTTAGCTCTCAGGTCATGATCCCAGAGTCTGGGGATCAGGCCCCACATCAGGATCTGTGAAGCCTGCTTAAGATTCCCCCCCACCACCACCACCCCTCTCCCCTACTCACACACACACACTCTCTCTCTCAAAAAAAAAAAAAAAAAAAAAAAAAAAGGAAGGCCCCATAACACTTTCTGGGAAACACTGGTAGACATCCCCAGACCCTTCTCCTATCTCCTCATAGCTAGCTCTCTGGCCCATTTGATCATATTGTATCCAGAAAGTTGCTTGTCAAAATGGTGAAGGTGAACTATGTGAGGTGTCAGAAGGAACAGTAGGGATAGATGTGTAAGTTGTTTATTTTTTGAAAAGTGACTGGAGCTAGTTCAGATACATTTCTACATTGTCACTTTCCCTTGCATTTTGGATAGGGAATAAGGTGGGATTACCATTTGCTGGTGTGTTGAGAATGTCACCAAATCTTGAGCATCCCCGCAGATTTGACCACCCCCGTGGATGGTGCCCATGGTGTGAATCAACAGAAAAAAGATTGAGGGCTGCTGACTTAGCTACCTAAGGACAGCCATGTGGAGGGACTCAAGAAAGAGAGGACGTCCTCTATTTAAAAGCTTAAAATTTTATGAAGGGAACCCAGATGTAAAGAGAGAAAGGCCAATTTAATTCCAGCATTTCCTGCATCCATGGGGTGCTGGATTTATACACCTATTACTTTTTCAGTGATCACCACCCTCTCTTAAAAACTCCCTCCCCCTGCCTCATTTCACATGCAGTGGCTTCATCCATGTTATTGATTGGTGCCTCTAGCAGGCAGGAAGTCCAACAAAGCAGCCTGAGAAAGAATCAGTTAGAAGCAGCTGCTTACCGGGGAGGATTTGTGGTGGGGGGTGGGGGTGGGGGTGGGAATCTCCTGACAAAATAGATTTGTCCCCATTGGCCTTAGATGGGAACAATAACATCATCAACAACAATAATCATAGCAGCTAACACATAATGAATGGTCACAGTGCCAGGCCTGTTTTCTCACTGAATTTTCCCACAACCTTGAGAGGCAGGCTCTATTAACTCTTCATTTCCACAAATAAGGAAATCAAGGTGTAGAGGGGTACAGCAACCCGTTCATAGTCACCCAATCATAAATGATGGGGGTTGCACCTTGTGGAGGTATGTCCAACTCCAAGGCTCTTACACTGTTGGCTTCATGTCTAACCTGGCTTCAAACTGTCATTTGATTTACCTTGTTTGGTCAGAAAATACAGCTAAAAGCATTGTCTTCAACTGGTTGGTTAAAATAAAATGATTCTGAGCAGTTGACATAGGGACAGCAATAGGCAGGTTTGGGGTTACCTCCACAAGACCATATTGGGGGCAAAAGCCTGTAGAATGGGTTTAAGAGAGAATTAGAGAAATCCTTTTGAAGAATTTTGTTCCAAAGGGAAGCATTCCTTCAAAGGTAGTAAAAGTTGAAAATAAAATGTGCGAAAACAAAATGCCCAGAAAAATGCATTAGCAATAGACCTTAAACTGGTAAATAAGTGAGATTTACTTATCAGATTATATTTGTTATAACTCTAATCATTTGATGTTGATATTATATGAGCCAGGCTTCCCAAAAAATTATGCATTCCCAAAAAAATATGCATCAGTGCCTTAGAGCAATTATAGAATTAGATAGTGTTCTGGTATTGTCATGTTCCTAGGTTTATTTATTTATTTTTGTCTCTCTCTCTCTCTCTCCATTTCCCCTCTTTTTTGAGTAAGAACATTCAAATTCTACTTCTCTCAGCAAATTCCAATTATACAGTACAGTGTTATCAACTATAATCACCATGTCATGTATTAGATCCTTAGACCTTATTCATCTTATAACCTTTTACCAACCTCTCCCCATTTCCTCCATATCCTAGCCCCTGGAAACCACTTTTTTACTATTTCTATGAGCTTGAGTTTTTTTCTTTTTTTAGATTGCACATATAAGTAATATCATGGAGTGTTGATCTTTTTTTTTTTTTTTTGTCTGGCTTATTTTACTTAGCATAATGCCCTCTAGATTCATTTATATTGTTGCAAATGATAGGATTTCTTTCTTTTTTAAGACTAAATATTTTATATGCATACATATATTAAATATATATAATACATTTGTAAATATATGTTATATATAAATACATAAAGTTTTTAATATATACAAATATGTAAATTTATCAAAATATATACATATCACATTTTCTTCATCCCTTCATCTGTCCACAACACAACACAAAAACAGGTTGTTTCTATACTTTAGCCCTAATAAACAATGCTGCAGTGAACAGGAGACTACATGCATCTCTTCAAGATAATGGTTTTGCTTCTCTTGGATACATATCCAGAGATGGGATGAATTATATAGTAGATCTATTTTTAATTTTTTTAATGTTTATTTATTTTTGAGAGAGAGAGAGTGTGAGCAGGGGAGGGGCAGAGAGAGAGGGAGACACATAATCCGAAGCAGGCTCCAGGCTCTGAGCTGTCAGCACAGAGCCCGACATGGGGCTCAAACTCACAAACTGTGAGATCGTTACCTGAGCTGAAGTCAGATGCTTAACCTACTGAGCCACTCAGGTACCCCTCTATTTTTAATTTTTTGAGGAACTTCCATACTGTTTTCCACAGTGACTGTGCCAGTTTATATTCCCACCAACAGTGCATGAGGGTCCCCTTTTCTCCACATTCTTGCAGAATCTGTTATCTTTTTCATCACAGATATCCTGACAGGTATGATGTAATAGCTCATTGTGGTTTTGATGTGCATTTCCCTCGTGATTAGCAATGTTGAGCATCTTTTCATGTACCTGTTGGCCATTTGTGTGACTTCTTTGAAAAGTGTCTATTCAGATTCTTTGCCCGTTTTTTAATTGGGTTGTTGTTTTTTGTTTTGCTTGGTTTGGTTTGGTTTTTGCTATTGAGTCATATGAGCTCTTTGTATATTTTGGATATTAACCCCTTAATGGATATGTGACTTGCAAATGTCTTCTCCCATTCCATAGGTTGCCTTTTCATTTTGTTGATTTCCTTTCCAGAAGCTTAGTTTGAGGCATTCCCACTTGTTGATTTTTGCTTTTGTTGCCTTTACTTTAGGTGTCAGATCTAAAAAAAGTCATCACCAAGACCAATGTCAAGGAGCTTACCACCTACGTTTTCTTCTGGGAGTTTTTTTTTTTTTAAGTCTATTTCTTTACTTTGAGAAAGAGAGAGTGAGCATGCATGCAAGTGGGGAAGGAGTTGAGAGAGCGAGTTACAGAGGGAATCCCAAGCAGGCTCTGTGCTGTCAACACAGACCCCAATGAGGGGCTTGATCTCACAAACCATGAGATCGTGACCTGAGCTGACATCAAGAGTCAGATGCTTAAACAACTGAGTCACCCAGATGCCCCTCTTCTAGGAATTTTATGGTTTCAGTCTTTAATCCATCTTGAGTTGATTTTCGTGTAAGATATAAAATGGTCCTAGATTTAAAATCCAACCCTATTGGGACCCTAAAGTCCCAACCCTATTTCCTGTCCCAAGAGCTATGAAAACCAACACAGAACCAAATATCTGGGTCTGAGTAAAAATGTTAAAATTTCCATTTCAAAAGCTGAGAACTCTCAGGACCAAGACAAAATGTGCAGATGAAAAAACCAACCACATGTAACTCTTGGTTTCAACTGACTCATTTAAAAACACTCGTTACCAAGAAAACAAATCTCTGCGATGCCACAAGTGCCAAGAATAACAAGGACAAATGTAAACAGTAATGCAAAATGCTGGATAGTGTGTTATACCACATCTCGAATGTGTGTATCAGGGCAATCTGCAGATTTAACATTGCTTATCCATCAGCTTTTGATGAGCATTACCATCCTGTGTTTCCCTCTTGGAGCTGAAATTAGTTTGGTTTTCTGGCCTTGAGTATGCTTTTTGTGTTTGATGAAGTATTAACTGCTTTTAAGACACAAATTTTCAGAATATTGAGGCTTCTCTTTATTCTCAGCCATAAATTATCCTATTTTAATTTTTAAAGTTACAGTCGCTTCCAATGGCCATTTGTGTTGTGAAGGTGTTAATTATTTTCTGGGCCTAAATTGTGATAGCTGGCCTAATTATTGTAGGTCCAACGCCGAGCGTGGTTTATTATTGCTTTGTTTAGCTTCACTGAGGGACTGACCTAAAATGCCTCTTCTTCCTAAAGCTGAAAAATAATGTGATCGGATTGTTGCAATGGTTTCCTAACCAATCTCTCTGCTTTCATTTTCATCCTCACCCTCCAGCTCAGTCTATTCTCAATGTAGCAGCTGAGTGAGGTTTTGAGTGCAAAAACTGTATATTGTCACTCCTCTGTTAAAACCTTCCAAGGGCTTCATTTCACTCAGAAAATAAATTCTCAGGCCCTACTAGGCCCAATGTGATCTAGCCCCTGATACACACCAGAACTTCAATAAATCTTACAAACATAATAATGGGCAAAAGAAAACATTCACAGGGGCTGGATGGCTCAGTTGGTTAAGCATTCAGCTCTTGATTTCGGTTCAGGTCCTGATCACGGTTCATGAGCTCAAGCCCCATGTCGGGCTCTGGGCTGACAGCATGGAGCCTGCTTGGAATCCTCTCTCTCCCTCTCTGCCCCTCCCTTATTCTCTCTCTCAAAATAAACAGAAAATGAACAAAATTTAAAAAAAAAAAAAACATGCACAAAGAAATATGTATTATTCCAAATAAACATGTATTATTCCAAAGCAACTTTTAAAAACAGGCAAATGATGTGTTGTATTAAAAGTTATGATAGGGGCACCTGGGTGGTTCATTCAACTGAGTGTCTGACTTTGGCTCAGGTCATGATCTTGTGATTCATGATTTCAAGCCCCACATTAAGCTCGCTGCTATCAGCCTGTCAGTGTAGAACCCACTTGGATCCTCTGTCCCCCTCTCTCTGCCCCTCCCCCACTTGCACTCTCTCAAAAATAAATAAAGATTTTTTTTTTTTAAAGTAATGATAGCTGGGGCACCTGGATGGCTCTATTGGTTGAGGATCTGACTCTTGATTTCAACTCAGGTCATGATCCCAGGGTCATGGGATGGAGCCCCACATCAGTCTCCATGCTGAGTAGGGAGCTTAAGGGTCTCTCTCTCTCTCCCTTCCTCTGCCCCTCCCTGCCCCACTCATGTTCTTTCTCTAAAATAATTAAATTTTTTTTTAAAGTTATGATAGCTATTTGTTGGGGGCTGGGGGGAGAAGTGTATAGTAAGCAGAAGAGGGAACAAGTTTTCCGGGGTGTGGACAGTGTACTATTTCTTGACCTGGATGTTGGTACATGGTATGTTCACCTTGTGATAATTCATTGAGCTGTATACCTACTATTGGTGCACCTTTCAGGAGGTTAGTTGTATTTCAGTAAAAATGCTTACCAGAGAGAGAATGAGAGGTGATAAAGTGAAGAAGGTAAGCATAAAACAATTCTCTCAAAGAGTTTTACTCTAAAGGGGAATAGAGAAATGGAACAGTAACCGGAAGGGAGTGTGGGTGGAGAGTGAAGTGCAGAAAAGGATGTGGAGTCAAAAGGTTTTGTCTTTTTAATGGGAGATATTAAAGCATGTTTATTGTTCTGTGAGATCTACCCTATATAAAGGTTCTGTCCAGTAGTCAAGGACAGGGGACAATTGCCAGAAGAATGTCTTTGAGTAGTCAAGAGGGGAGGAGACCCAGGATGCGAGTAGAGGGGTAGGCCTAGAAAGGAGTATGGTACAAAGGATTTTGCTGATGACTGGATTCCAGAAGAAGAGTTTGGGTTCAAGGTGGGGTGGACAATTGAGTCCAAATAGAAGATATTAAGAGCTATGATGGCGGGAGAGTGATATGAGAACCTTAAGACTTCTGGTGGAGACTGAATCACACAGGCATGAAACAGCGATGGGGCTAGTTAGTCCCCGTGGCCTTTTTAGGGGAAGCTGGGCAATTGGTTCTAATTATTGGCTCTTTGCGGACTGGTTTCACTTGGAGTGGTGGGACAGACTGCTGTGACTGGAGGGAAAAAAAGACAATGGCTGTCTTCATGGACCTTATGTCACCTCTAGAAGAGAAAAGGGTCTTGAACTTATAATGAATTTCTAGATATGGGATTGTGGAATTAAATGTACATTTAAAATCCTGACAAACACTGCCAAAGACGTGATGCAAATTTAAACTCCTGCCCGCATATGTGATAGTTTTTCCCCACTCTCTCGCCAACACCGAGTTAAAGTTTATAACCTTTGCCAAATCTAGGAGAAGGGAAATAGCTCTTTGTTTTCATTTGTCAATGATTATTGTAAACATCTTTTCATACATTTGTCTTCCTTATGCTCCTTTATAAAATCCTGTTTATGAACTTTGCCCATTTTTCTCTCTGGTTGCTTGTCTTTTCCTTATTGATTTAAAGAGCTGATATGCTAGGGAAACAAGCCATTTGCCAATCATATTAATAGAAATTATGGTGTGTGTGTGTGTGTGTGTGTGTGTGCACGCGCGCGTGTGTGTGCACACTGAATCACGTGGGTCTGGGTTTCATTGCCATTCTTTAAAAAAAGTCATCACTTTGAGTTTATAAAAATATACATCTGTTTTCTTTAATAACTGTTTTGGTTTGATTTTTAACTCCTAACTCTTTAATATGTCAGGAATTAATTATTTTGAATGAGTAGGAATGCAGCTTTACTGCTTTTATTTTCTCTTCCAAATAGCTAGCAGTGGTCCCATCACTGTTGCTGAAATAATCTACTTTCTGGTGACATACTTGAAATGCTAACTTTATCCTCCCCAGTTTTAAAAATACTTACCATTCAACTCAAGAGGAGGGCTCATCTGGATCCAGTCACACTCTATCAACCTAAGGACTATCCTTTTTTCTCAGCACATTGAGTACTTGGCACTTACTCCATATTCCTGAACTCTGTATCTGGGGTTACATTAATCTGAGTCTCTTACTGTGTTTCTGTGTCTTTAGTTTCCTACTTATTGCTATAGACTGGAAATAAATGACTTACCAGCAAAAAATTGGAGTCCCCTTCCTATATCTGTTATAAAAATGGAAATTTATTACCTTATAAAAGTCTAACTCCCTGGGAATGGTTGATCTCCGAAATTATGGGCTGATGAATTTACATTCCTCCTTAACATGCTCACATAGTCTTACTCTCTCATGCTTTTTCTCTCTCTGTGCACATGTTCTATTCCAGGACAATCTCTCTTAGTTATAAGATTGAAGCTAATCAGTTAACTGGCCATTAGAAAGAATTCTATCAAAAGCATTACAATAAAACATAGGCTTTAAGTATTTGTGTTCTGGAATATTCACATTCCAGAATATGATTCTCAATTTCTAACAATATTGGATAAATGAGGCCTTGCTGTAGTTACTGGCGCATGTGTTCTCTCAATAACCCTACACGATCACTTTTCCACAAATGAGAAGAAACACTCCCAAGTTTATACCAATAACAGCACCCACTCCGTACCCACAATGCTGAGTATCCCATTCTCTAACCACTACAGCTGATCTTACCCCTACTTTATCCTTATGTCTCAGCGATCTAGTGCTGTGATGCCAATGATTTTTTTTTTTTATACACACAGGACTGAAACCTCAATCCACTGACCCTCTTTACAGCCCCCTTCCCACCCTCCCTACTTAGCTGAGGCTCCCTGGTTCTTTTTCTTTTCTGAATTAAATTTTTAAATTTTTAAATTAAAAAAAAACATTTAGTATAATTGACATACAACATTAAATTAGTTTCAGGTGTACAGCATAGTTATTTGACAAGCTTATATATTATGCTGTGCTCCCTGTTTATCGTGACTCTCTCGTACATTCCATGGACTCTCTAGAACCTATCTTCTCTGCCAAAAGTACTTGGTGAGACCCCATTTAAATCTCTGCCTATTCAACACCATCCTCCAGGCAGCTGGATCTGCCTGGAGAAAACACACAAACGTGCTGCCTGGTCTCACTTCAGTTCATGACCACATGCTTCAAGTGAAAGCCCGTGCTGCACAGCAAACCTATGTTGCCATAGTTTATTCACACTCCCACTCTCCTAGAAAACTATGTCAAACGTCCTTCTCTTTTCTCCAGCCTTTCAAAACTCCCACCATCACACCTATCCTCTTTCCTGCATCTGGGCCCATGTATGCTGCCTTCCCTCCTACCACCACTGACAGGATACACCTGCTCTTGTCTCTGCAACTCTCTGGCTTACTCAGAGACACTGTGCCAGCATTACCTTACTTCTCTGCATTATAAATATGCCCTTATTTACAGGATCATCTCTATCAGCATGCACATACAGAAATTTCTCCTCTTCTAACCACACGTGCTCCCCCCACCCCCAACAATTGCCTCATTCCCCAGCCCTCCTTCATGCCAAAACTCCATTTAGAGCTGTCTATTCTTGATGCCTCTGCATCTTCTCCCATTCTCCCTTGAATCCTCTCATCAGGCTCATATCTCTTCCAGCCACCGAAACCATTATTTTTAATAACTATGTTTTAGGACCCATAGTCATAGTACCATCATCAGTTTGCCTGGGTTACTGAAAGTGTTCTAACTCCATCTCTCCACTTCTGCTCTGGGTCCCCACAGTCAACGCTCTGCCCAGCCATCACACTGGTCCTTTCGAAATGTACCTCAGATCACATGCCTCCCTGCTTCCATCTGCTAGGAAGCCACAGGCCTTTGAGGATCTACGGCATGTTGTTCCCCATTCTCTCCTCCTTCACTCCACTCCGGCCTCACTGACCTCCCTGCTGCTCCTCGAGTACACCCACCCTTGTGTCTCTTACCTGGTATGCTCTCTTCCCAGATCACTAAAACAGCTTGCTCTCTGACTTGAGTCGTGTCTTCCAAATGCCAACTTTTCAACCCCTCTCCCCCAACCTACCTATCTAAAATAGCATCCGGACTGTCCCTGTCCCTGCTTTCTCTCTTCCTTGCGGTATTCATCACAGGTCATGACTAGCTGACATGGTATATTTATTTATTTAAGGTATTCCCTCTTAGAACTTAAGCTCCCTGAAGTTAAAGAGTTTGCTAGAACAGTGCCTGTCTTGTGGAGGGCACTCAATAAATATTTCTTGGCTAAATATATCACCCAGATATATTTTCATAACCACGCAAAGATATAATTATGTTGCTTATTGTAATATTGTTTGTAAAATTTTTAAATGAAGAAAAAACAAATCCGTGTCATTGGGAAAACAGTTAAATATATTTTGAGATATTCTTAAAATAGAACACAAAGTCAGCTCTTAAAAAGAATGAAGTCTTGACACACTGGTATGGAAAATGTCCATAAATGAGTTAAATAGGGAAAAAAATGAATGAAGAGCAGTATTATAGGATTCTAATTTTGTAAGATATCTAAACACCTCTTCATATGCATAATTCATATGTTTTTGTGTGCATAAAAGAAAATCTAGAAGGAAACACACCCATCTGTTAAGAGGGGTTACTTCCAGAGAGAGGGGGAATCTCAGAGGAAGGAAGAGATTTTTACTCCATTTTATACAATTTTGTTTGGTTTAAATTTTATAAACCCGTGTTACTTTCATAACATGAAATGTCTTTGAAAAGATTAAAAAGGGACCAATGATTAATGCTGGTTGATGGTGTCTGTGGTTCTCAGTAAGAAAGGCAAGGAAGCAGAAGTTATGGGGGGAAATGACCAGTGGGATGCTGCAGGCTTTCAGCAAAGAGGCAGAGCAAGCCTGTACAAGTATAACGAGCAATTTATTTATTGAGCCCTTACTACGGGAAAGGTGCTATCCTCACTAACATACCGTGAGCATTTTCTCTAATCCTCAGAACAAGATTGCAGGTTAGGGATTAGCTCTACAGATGAGAAAAACGAGGCCCAGAGAAACCAAGTGCTCACGAGCCCTGAGTGAAGAGCAGAGGCGATGGAGCTGGGGTTCAAATCTGCCATGCTGCCTCTCACATAAATGAGCCCCGAAAGCTGGGTGTGACAGCAGAAGAGAAACTCAGGACCTGGAGAGTAATAGCCCCGGAGGAGGCTCCGTAGCAACCCCACAATCATGTGGAGAATCCACACAAACTGCTTATTCCCTCCCTGCTACAAAAATGCTTCAGTCTGACTATGGTGGAAGCTGTGGGGAGTTGTGGGGATGGGGAAGAGGGTATCAAACGTAAGTGTTCTACTCTGCTGGCTCAACAATCACAGAAGAAGGGAGAGAGCTTATGAGAGAGACCCTCACTGTTTAGAACCCTACAAAGCTGGAGGAGCGGCATGAAATTGATACTGAGAACCAGGATTCTTCCCCCCCCCCCACTGCAGTTCCCTGGTGAGCAGAGAAGCTGCAGGAAGGGAGGGCAGCAAGATAACAGCAGTTACCACTTAGGGAGAGGTTGCTGCATGCCAGGAACTTTATAAATATTATCTTCAGTTCTCAGAGCCTGAATAAGTGAATATTGTCACCTCCGTTTTACAAAAGCGGAAACAGTGCGATGAAGTAAATCATTAGCTCAAATATATGCTAATAAGTGGTGGAACCAGGCTTCGGATCAAGCCACTATGACTTCTAACCTCATGCTTTTTCCTACAAACTCAGCTACCTCCCTGCGAAGCTTACAGGCCCATGGGTAAGGCGATCGTCCAGAGCTGAACAGAGCAAGAGCATCAGGCATTGATGATAAAGAGGTAAGGGCCAGGGAAATGTAAACGAGCAAGCAGTATAGAGAACAGGCTGTGGGAAAACTGGCCATAGAAGGAGCACAATCACCAATGGCTTTGCCTTGCCTTTAAGTGGTAGCAGAATATCCATGTGCAGACAGTGAAAAATAATCATCAGCTGGAAGCCTGCTGTGACTAGCTTGGCTTTGCCAATGGGATCTGATTAGTATTCTTGAGCTTCCGTTAACATCTGAAGGAAATACCCAGATGACACAAAGCCAATTCTAGTAACTGAGATTTAACATTTTAACTCATTTTCTCTAATGCAATTAAGCTGGTTAGGTACCTTCTTTTCACAAACTATTTTGAGCCTCAACAAGCAAACCGTTCACACAAGCACCTCCAAGTTCACCTCCCCCAAACCAAGCCAGAGGACATGCCTCCTCGCGGAGTGAATTGACACCATTTGCTACAGGGCTGGAGAACTGGGAGTATTTTTCCCAGCCTTGGCTGGACCAGAGCCAAGGTTGGAAGTACAAATCCTTCAACATGATCTCCCTGTAACTGCCCCTTGGGTGGACACAATCTCACCCCGAGAGCAGCATTTTATTGCATCCTTTGTTGTAGGTTTTCCATTTTAGGGAGGCTTGATAGTGATCCTAAGTACAAACACATTCTCTGCCAGTCAGGTGCTGTGGCTAGATTTCTTAAAAGGAGCTGGGAAGTCTTGTGGCCAGGAATAATATTTACATTGAAACTCAGCTCTCGCTGCAGAGGGTGAGGGCAATGATGGTCAAGAAAGGAATTCCCTTCTCCATATACAATTCTTCCCACATGACTCAAGAAAGGGAGTATTTTGAGCTCAGGGTAAATCCTGCATTTGTCTCCTAGTTACTCAAGAGTAGGATTAACCCTTTAAAAAGTCATTTTTTTTAATGCCAAGATAATACATTCATATTCAATTTTTCAAACACTTTTACTTCTAAAGAAAAAGAGCTTAACTGGCTATCTCAACCCTTAGCCCTTCCCTGGACTCTATCAAAAGCTTAGAGGCATTTTTGCCCAGGTCTGGACTCACTAACCCTATAAAAGAATTGAACTTGTTACACTGGAAAAAAAATCTGGAGTGTCTTTTGTAGCAAGATATTTAAAATCATTATTTTACCAATTAGATGTCATAAAAGGGTAAGTCAATTACAGTTCCCCATTAGAAGATAAAAAGCAATGCTGCAACCACATTGGCCTTCTTCAATTATAGTCAATAAAATCTAAAAATATTTTAAAAAACAATTACCGATAGGGAAGTGAATCCTATGGATTTTTCACCCCTTAATGCTTTATAAACAACAGGTTTAAGAGTATTAGAATACCACAACGTGAGAAAAGCAATGTGAGACCGAAGCAGTAGGGGGAAAAAATCAATGTTTATTCTTGTTTCTGTGCACCTACTCCAACATACGCATAGCTATGGGAAAGACTGTCTACTTTCCAGTAGTTTCTCATTCAGGATTGATAGGAACTTCAGGTCTATGGGGGAAAATGACTGTCAAGGACTTTTCACAGTGTTTGCAGTACTGAGATCTATTGTAGGGGTTTAAAAGTGCCAAGAGTCACATAATGCCTAGGCCCTAGAAGTTTTAAAGATTTTGGCTATTATTTTGAAAGACATAAGAAAACTGCCTGAAACTGGATGAAAGGAGAAGGAATTCAGTGTTTGGGAAAACACACCACTCCCAACACCCTCCCATCAGCCTTAAGACTATTTGGGGAAGAAATAAGCGGAAAAGAAGGTCTGTTTACAGGGACTTCTTAGGATATATGGTTTAGCAGACTTTTCAGAACAAGTTTATCTGTGCATTTTGGAAGTCTGTTTCCCTGAAGTTTCTCCCAGCAGTGGTCAAGCCCACTTAGCCTATAATCTGAATCGAGAAATCTTTGCTTCAAGCAAAAATGAAAAAAATCTTTTTTTTTCTGGAGTCTGATGAGTAAAATTCAGCAGCATACATGATACGAAGTAATGCGATTGTGTGTGTCTTCTCAGTTGTTTGTGTGTGTGTGTGTGTATGTTCAGAAAGAACATTATTCTGGGATGGAAAAACCACCTTGAAAAATACAGAGATAAGAGGTTTCACTGTCTTCTGTGAGAGTGTCGTATTTCCATGGTGATGAAACAAGCTCTTGATTCCGGATTAACCAAGGTGATCTGTGGGCTTCCTGCTTCCTTATCCCATGTAACAGGAAGACAGGCAAAAGGAAAGGGGAGGAAAGGGGAAAACCAATGGCGTGCCCAAGAGATGCACAGAAAATTGACAGGTTCTGGTCTCAAGATTCTGTTAAGATAAGTCAACCCCAAGTACTCAGAAAAATGGCAGGTTTTCCAATGTTCACTATTTTGCAAAAGTGGCATTCTGCTTTTTAACAATTTTAGTGTAATTTTATAAAACATGAAAGATTTAATAAGCATGAGAAATCACCTGCCTTCATGTAAGCAGCTTCCATTGGCATCAATATGAACTAAAGGGAGCAAAACCCTACCTTGCTTTTTTGTTTTTCACTCTTCTTAGTTATATCTACTCAAAACTCTCTGGGTCTGTTATCACCTTTCAATTTTCCCACAGCTAGACTCTGGGTATGGAATGTTTTAACCTAATTATCTTTCTGACTCACCAAAGCAGTTTTTGAAACCTACCTCTTCAGCAAAACCTTTCCCAATCAAGTAGTGTGGAAGTGGTTATTCTTTCAGTGCTGACCTGTCTAGATTTAGGAGGGCTATGCTCCTTGCTCACACTTCTCGACATCATGATTAGCATGTTATAAATCTAACAGTGGATCCATTCTATGCGGGGTACCAGGCCCCATTCTAAAAATATGGAATCAGAATCTCTGGGATCAGAGTCCCGATATGTGTAGTTTTCATAAATCTGTAAGTGCTTACGATGCACTGCCAGGTTTGGAAGTCAGCAATGTATGCTTTCATTCTGGGTCTATTCTGTTTTTGTGTCCTCTATGGGTATCTGCATCCATTTACGTGCATTGGGTTTTTGAGTAGGATAATCAGATACCACAGCACATCTGGCAATGTTTAAAAGTGGATTCCTAAGTACTAGCCCAGCCAAGTCTACCAATTTGACCCTGTGGGGTATGGCCTGGAAATCTGCATTCTAACATGCTGCCCTCATTTCTCCCCCAAAGTGATTTCCCTATAGAGGAGTCACACCAGAATACCTACAGGGACCAGGCAAGTCAGCTCAATGAATGAGGCAAGCTGGGTAGGAAGTGACCAGAGTAAAACTAATGCCCCCTCAAGAGGGGTAGGTACTACTTGCCCGAGCAGTTTGTTGCTACTTTGCATACTAGGAACAGATCCAGCATTGCCTAAGTTTTGAATTTTTCAGAACCTAGATATTCAGAGAAATTTCCCACAATTCAAAAAAACCCAGCAAACAAACACAGCTGCCACTGGCGAGTTGTGCCCTCTGCCTTTGAGAGTTTTACCAAAGTATCTCGAATCTGGTGACTTACAATGTCATGAGACACTATGGGCCTGACCAAGTGATTCCTTATGAGGTATCATAATAGAACTGCAGGATTAGAAGGCCTCTGCGAGTCAAGCCCACCATTTAATGTTTAATGTTTAAATCCCCAACTTTAGCATTCCCCACCCCCCAGGGTGATGACTTCCCAAACCACATTATCTCTCATCCAGATATATCCCACCTGTGCCACACAAATCTGAATGCCTCTTGCTACCTCCACTAGGATATCCTACACACGCCATATCCCCACATAAAACTGTCATCTTCCAGCACCAGACCTCCAAATGCTCTTTCTCTGTGTTCCCTCAGTGGCCATCAGTACTATCTGCCCAGCTACCAAAGCCAGAAATCTAGGTGTTTGCCTTACTTCTTCACAAGCCCCATATTGATTATCTACCAAGTCTTGCTGACTCTGCCTTCTTCACATTAATCAAATTTGTCTACTTTTTTTCATCTCCACTGACAATGACTTATTTCTGGCCATCTCTTGCCTGAATTGCTAGAATAGCCACACCCTTCCCCCAATTAGTTTTAGCCCCCTTCAATTCATTCTGCTTTTAATTCATCAAAGCCAGAGCAGCTATCCTAAAATGCAAATCTGATTATGTCAATTTCCTAACAGCAATGAGCACCATGATAAGTTCAGTCAAGGCAGTATCGCATGGCCCTTGGCTGTCTCTTTGCTCCATTCATTCATTCTCCATCTCACACCTGAACTCGATGCACAGCCCCGTGGAATTTCCTCTGTTCCTCCATTTGTGTTATGCAGTCCTTTCTTTGATACCTTTGCAAATGCAGTCTGGAAACTCATCCCCCTCATTGGTCTCCACATCTCCACCACTTAGCTGAGCTCTGCCTCCTGGTTCTTAAAATCTCAGCTTAATCATTATCATTACAATTATCACAAACAGGTATTAAACGCTTCATATGTGCCAGGGCACTGTTCTAAGGGCTTTTACACATATCTCATTTAACCCTCACAACAACCCTCACAACAATGCAAATACTTTATCATTAGTTTCAGAGATGAAGATAAGTGACATCTAAGATATCTGCATTTTATTATTACTTTTTTTTTGACAGAAAGAGTGTGTCAGTGGGAGAGAGGGGCAGAGGGAGGGAGGGAGGGAGGGAGGGAGGGAGGGAGGGAGGGAGGGAGGGAGAGGGAAAATGAATTACAAACAAGCTCCATGCTCAGTACGGAGCCCAATGTGGGGCTCGATTGCAGGACCCCTGGGATCATGACCTGAGCCAAAACCAAGAGCTGGATGCTCAACAGACTGAGCCACCCAGGTGCCCCACATGTTACTACCTTCAAAAGCCTCCCATGAGTCCCCTGAATGGTTGTGTGATGCTTGTAGGTACCCAGTAATACTTCATATTTTCTCCTGTCACGGCACTCACCAAACTCCACCATAATTCTGTTTTACCTCTCTCCCAACAGATTCCCAGCTCTTGGATATAGAAGGTAAAATTAAAAAAAAAAAAAAAAAAAAAAGGCTAAGACGATGCCTCTCAAATGAATAGTTGCCGAAGAAATTAATAAACGACTGAAGAACTTCTGAGTTATTCAACATTTGAGTGTTCTCCTTTAAACATACAACAGTTGTGTTCATGAACATTACCAATTACTGTCATTTCTGCCCTGTTGGGAGACCATCTAACTCTATATTAGAAGAGTGTGATGAGGGGAAGAAAATAGGTGTAAACAGACTGATACACTATTGATGAAAACTACACAGTGATGGCTAAACATCAATTTTCATTCTTCCATCTGTCTTGGCTTCAGAGGGGTTCCTAAGTTGACTATGTCTCTTGCTTTCCTTTCTCATAGTCATCGTCCAATTTCAGACCATTACACCTCCTGGCTCCATGTTCACACAGGTATCCATCCAAGCACCTGTGCATCCTATCCATCCATCCAACTAGCGAGATGGCTGACACTGAGGATATAGAAATGAGTAAGGCTAAATTCTCCTCAAGAAGAAGTCTAGGGGCACCTGGGTGGACCAGTTGGTTAAGCATCTGACTCTTGATTTTGGCTCAGGTCATGATCCCACGATTCATGGGTTCGAGCCCTGCATTGGGATCTGTGCTGACAGTGCAGAGCCTGCTTGGGATTCTCTCTCTCCCTCTCTTCCCCTCCCCTGCTCGTGTGCTCTTTCTCTCACTCTCTCTCAAAATAAATAAACTTAAAAAAAATCCACTGCTGGGGTGCCTGGTGGCTCTGTGGGTTAAGTGTCCAACTCTTGATTTCGACTCACATGATCTCGTGGTTCACGAGTTCAAGCCCCACGTTGGGCTCTGTGTTGACAGTGCAGAGCCTGCTTGGGATTCTCTCTTTCCTTCTCACTCTGCCACTCCCCCACTTGCTTTCTATCTCTCTGTCTCTCAAAATAAATAAACCCTAAAAAAAAAAAGAAAAAGAAAAAGTCTAATAATTTGCCTGGGCCATAGGAAGGGCTCAATAAATGTTTGTTTCTGCCCCTACTTCCTGTTCAGACAGGGACAGTGACTGCTATAACACCTGCAAGCTGTCACCTTTTCTAAGCAAACTCCTTGCACCTTTTTCATTGTAAAAATAACACTGCAACTGTCTCATGACCAGCCAACTTGATTTGACAAAGGAAAATCTGCTCCTTTTTTTATGGGCTCTTCCTTCCTTGGCTGAGAGCTGAACTTACTTGGAAGAGCACAATTTACTAAAAATGAAGCTCTAATATTAGAAATAAATTTGGGGGGTGCCTGGGTGGTTCAGTCGGTTAAGCCTCTGACTTCGGCCCAGGTCATGATCTCACGGTTCGTGGTTCGAGCCCCACGTCGGGCTCTGTGCTGACAGCTCTCACCTGTAGCCTGCTTCAGATTCTGTGTCTCCCTCTCTCTCTGCCCCCCAGCCCCTGCTTGCGTGCTCTCTCTCTTGAAAATAAGTAAACATTAAAAAAATTAAGAAAAATAATACTCTTTTAAAAAAAAAAGAAACAAATTTGGACACCTGCATGAAGTTCAGGATCACGGGAAGCAGTCATGGAAAAAACAGAGCTTTAACAATGGATCAGATAGCCTTGCTCTTCATGTTGAAAGGAAAGGGGGACTAAGAGCGGCCAGGAGCCAGGATATACTCTCCAGGTCTTCTGTTGAGTTCGCAGCCACAGGCTGTCTCTCATGATCCACATGTGCACCTAGGAAATCCTCATGTGGAGCAAAAGTCCTAGTAACGATTAAGACCAGTTGTGAACATAGGAAGTGGCCACAAGTACCCAAAATACCTCAACAGGTTCTCTTACAGTATCAAAGCAATCACTCCTAAAAGCCAGAGTATAAAGAGTCAAGCACACATTTGTAATAATAAGCATAGAATCTTAGTTGGAAACTTGTAGTTCCTTTATAAAGTTGGTCAAATATCTACAGGTTCCATTATCATGGCATCCTCAAGGAAAAGTTATACAATTTAACATGAAAATTAGGCTATGCCTAAAGTAATTTTTAAACTTCTCAAAAATCTAGTAAAATTAAATTCCCTATATTGTACTACTAAAAAAGGGAACGCATATTTATTAAACAAAACAAAAACAGACTACCATTTTCAAGGTGAACACTGAATATTTTCTTTAACAATAAAACTTATTATATGTGTAAGAACATTTCAGTGAAATATAAAACAAATATTTTTCTCCCCTTATTTTCAGCAGTTTTTTTCTAATTCGTCTTTTCTAATATCAGTAGGGAGGAAGAGATGAATAACAAAGAAAGTCTGTAGCTGAAGATCCAGAAAGAAAAATCTACCTATTAGCTATCATTTCACTCAAGGGATTACAAAATGCAAAAACAAACACATCAATTTATTCATTAGGAGTCAAGTGAGGAGATAAACACCCCTGTTGAACCGAGAGATCTTAGTTTGGATGGTGCATAATGGAGGAAGCTCTCTAAGATGTCAAGTCTAGAAAGATACCACCTAGAAATGAGTGACAGTTATTCAGTGATACTAAAAATAGGAATCGGGCTGTAACATCTATACTCAGTGAGGCTGGAGTATCAAAGCATCTCCCTAATATTACCAATTTATCCAGTGTACCTGGACCTTCTTTGTAGCGGGTCATAAATTGTGGAATATTTTTTGAGGAGGAGAAAAAAAAAAAAAAGAAGTCTAGGTCACCAGGCCATCTGTTCTTGTAGTGCTCTGGCTGGGGGAGATCCAAGTATATCTGAGGTTAAGTGAAAGCGAGTGGCTAGCACTTTTGCTATCTATCTGCAGAAGCTTTTAGCACATTTATCAGAAGCCATACAGTGCAAACTCTTTTGATATTAGGTCTCTGGGTGTAGCTTTCAAGATCATTCTTTGTTCCATTCTTCCTTTATTGTCAAACTGTACCCAACAGGTGGTCTAGAGTGTGAATTTCAAACATGTGCTATTAATATGCCCAAAACTGTTGCTGCAAAGGGGAAAGAAAACCACATTAATTGAATCTTGGCCTGTTTTTACTCATAATGTCACAAATATATTTTCTATGTCCTAAAGCAATACGAAATGATTCATAAAACCATGTGAGATCTTTAGGGGAATAAACCCATTAAAATATGTATTATTTATTGCTATTAAAAGTAATTATTAGCTTACAGCAATTCTCCACCAAAAACTACACACAAAGTAAAGGTCAACATTAAAAAAATAATAATGTTACAATCTCTTTTTCATTTACTCCGTTTCCTGTCGGTAGACTGATGATCATTAGCAAAAGTATTATATATGTAAATAATTCATATTTCAAAATTTCTTTGTAAGTATCTTTAAAATATTTTTCTCATAAATGTTTTTTGGGTAGGTCACTATTATTCCCATTTTATAGATACCATATGGAAATAATAATAGCACCTACCTCAAAGTATTGTTTCAGAGATTCATTAGATCATCCACATTAAGTACACAGAGTATGTGCCAGATTACTTATTGAGTGCTCAAAACATGTTAGCTATTATTAATATGCAAAAGTATTAGCAACTATATTAAGGTTATCAGGAGTCCATTGAAAGCAGGCCAGGCTGGTTTGGGTCTTCATCTAAAACGGGACAGTTCTTCCAAAAAATAAAGATACCATTGTTTATATAACTAACTAGAATTTAAATGAAAACTTGAAGCATTAAAAAAAAAAGATACCACTGTTTATATCCATCTGCCTAGAATGCTTTTCCCCTCCTCACTCCCAACTCCTGACCTCTCTACTGGGCTAATTCTTATCCTTCAGATCTCAGCTTAGATAGTACTTCTTCCAGGGGTGAGCAGTCACTAACCTCTCCCAAATCTAGATTATACTATATATACAGGGTCCTCCTCCTACATGCCCCAACGTGGATCACAATTGCCTGCTTCTATGCTTCCCTATGACACTCAGGCAGGGATCATGTCTATCTATACACTACATTCTTGGTGCTTAGCACAATGCTAGAACAGAGTGGATGCTCAATAAATATCTGTGATATGAGGACATCTGGGATCTCAAATCAGCCTGGTTTATGTTGGCTGAACAGGTTTTCCTTTAGCCTGATTGACTACTACCAGCCAATGAGATAAAGCAGCAGACAGTTGGCAGGGGGTGAAGGGAGTGGTTGAGGATGAGGCTGGTGAAATGGGATGTGGCATCATAGAAGCAGAGGGGCTGAAGGGAGGGGCTCTAGAGGAAACAGGTCCCATCTGGCCACTTAAGGTCACACCAGCAGCATCACATTCAGATTCACTAATTCTGGATATCTAGATATCAGTCCTGCAGCATGGGGAATGAGAGCCTGGGTTAAGTGCACCTGGCCCCAGTCTAAGAGACTTCTGACCAGAGTATTAACAAAATGCAAGCCAGGGGCCCTGATAGCTGGAATGAAAGAATCCAATCTGATCCAAGACCCCAGAAGACTTACCAGACAGTTGGGATGTGTTGAGCACGTCTGGCCCAGCACAGAATTGTAGTGCTGAGGAAGAAACTTTGAGACTTTGGGCACAGCTGATGGAAAATGAACTGAAATGTTCTGATTTGTTACAGCAGCTGCATCATAGGAAGGGACAACTTTAGAATAGTATCTGACAGCATGGAAGGAATTAAGAGAGAGAGCTTTGCTGGGAATTCGAGTTTTATACATATCACCAATTGCATTCTCTGAAGTGGAGCTGGACTGACCTTTAATAAAAAAGAAAACAAATATCCATCAGTATTCACAACTCTGGAACTTGGAACCACTGTATTTGAAATAAAAGTCCTCTATGTCGTTCCCTCCTGTTACAAATTTATACTACTCTTATACTCAAATGCCGATGGAAAAACACAGTGGACTTTTTAGTATGATGGTGCAATACACATACTGTAAATTAGTGTTTGTGTGTCATCAGAAGACAGATTTTAGAGGAGCATCAGATCTCCGTGACTGTGTGTGTGTGTGTGTGTGTGTGTGTGTGTGTGTGTCTTTCATAGTAATCAAAATTGTGACCATTCTTATGAACCCGAAGAAGCATGAAAGAATGTTGGAAAGGTGAACTCTATTCAAGCACAAATAAAGTGTGGTTGATTTTATATCAATGAAATGGGTTGTATAATCATATATCTATGGTCTGTACAGTAACTAGAAGGCAGAAAAAAAGTTTTAAAATATATCATGAGGGGTGCCTAGGGCCTAGGTAGCTTAGTCAGTTGAGTGTCTGATTCTTGATTTCACTCAAGTCATGATCCCAGGAATGTGGAATCGAGCCCCACGTTAGGCTCTGCACTGAAAGCACACAGAGGCTGTTTGAGATTCTCTCTCTCCCTCTCCCTCCTCACACATGCATGCACTATCTCTCTCCCTCAAAAACAAACTATACATATATACACACACACACACACACACACACACACACATATATATATAATATTAATAATGTAATCTGAAGTAACACTATGAATACCTTTCTTCTTTTGGATATTAGTAGTAATGAAAATAAAGAAATTGTATGTCTACTTTACATACAAATGTATCTAGAATATTTGTGAAAAATCATTTCAGCAGATATGTACAAAGATTTATGGAAAGGACAGGTAAAGGTTACCTAATAAAATCTAAACACTGAACTCAATCAGTACTTCTGTGTTACAGGTCAGATGTTAGCAGACACCTGGTGACCTTGGGTGGTAATTTCATTTCTCCAGCCTTCAATTTACTGACCTATGTGGTGAAAGTGACATTGGAAGACTTAACTGATTTCAACTGTTCCAATCCTCTTTCAAAAATAATTTGGCAACATGCAATATGACCTATATATGTGCTCACATTTTCAAACTCATTCATCACACACTCCCAGGTAGCTACCCCAAGGAAAAGTTCAAAATATAGGAAAATCTACGTATGGGGAAATATTTCCTATCGTATTATATATAGAATCACTCTCCCCACAAAACTACAAACACTAAATGTAGCAGTTGGAGGATGGCTAAGAAAATCTTCTATAAATTATTTGATAAGCCATTAAATGGTGGTATGAGGCACACAATAAAAAATTAAAGTATATTGGACATAATGTTAAGTGAAAGACACAGGCAACAAAACTGGATGTCCAATATGATTACTGCTGTAGAAAAATATACATAGAAAAAGACTTGAAGGAAATACATTAAAAATGAACAGCTATTATCTTAGCTGGGCTAGTTAAGGACTAATATTGCTTTCCAAGTGGAAAAATGTATATAAATAAAATTAAAATGGAGGTTCTGACTCAACGACCTTCAGGTCTTCCCCAGTCTGAACATGGCATAAAGTCCACAGTCCTAGTATATTTGTGTCTTCCCAAGAGCAGCTGCTTCATGTGATACAACACCAAGCGATGTTGGGGCACAGAGAGGCTTGAACTCACCACCATGTAAACAGTAGTTCAGAGTTTCTGCAGAGTATAAACACTGAGAATGCAGAAGTAAGTACTGTATGTTCAAAAGGTAACATTGACAGGCATATGCCTGTGGTCTGACCTCTATCTGATTTAACCTGGGCTGATTTAATCATTCTGGGTGATATTCAGCCACAACTACTTTAAGTAGATTAACTGTGGCTCATGGCTACTTTTTTTTTTTTCTATTTTCTTCCCCTCTCTCCTAAGTCAGGGGGAAAGTCTGAATTGACTAATAAAACACCCTGAATCTTGTTTGATTATATGAACGAAGAGGACTGTATGCTATTTTGGGTCTTTTTCTCTTTTGACCTTAGACACCATCCCTAGTAACATCATTTATTCCTGCAGCTTTTACCATGTCCTCATAGTATGCACAGTACCACTACAACAGCATTTTTTTTTTTTTTTAACGTTTATTTATTTTTGAGACAGAGAGAGACAGAGCATGAACGGGGGAGGGTCAGAGAGAGAGGGAGACACAGAATCGGAAACAGGCTCCAGGCTCTGAGCAGTCAGCACAGAGCCCGACGCGGGGCTCGAACTCACATACTGCGAGATCGTGACCTGAGCCGAAGTCGGACGCTTAACCGACTGAGCCACCCAGGCGCCCCTACAACAGCATTTAAAGTACCACAGGAATTCTATTTTGCTACTGTGACCCTCCCCCCTACTCATTTGCCAGCTCCATAAGAACAAGAGCTGCACCTTGTTCGTCTTTGAGCCCCCATCTTTCAAGCAGGGACATTTAAGCTGAGAACTAAGGGATGAACTGGGAGTCCCCCAGGTAGAGTATGGAAAGGACTTCCCCAGCACAGGGAAGGTACTGAATTAAGTGAGTGGAATCCCTTCAAGGAAGTCAGCAGAAGGGTGACCTCAGACTCAGGCACTGAAGAGACAGGTCCGGGTGTCCTGTCATCTAGCATCTAACATGCAGATTAGGAGCTCAGTACCTTACTGACTTCTCAGTGAAGAGTCACTTTCAGGAATAAAAAAGTCACAGACTGGTAGCTGTATTTTTTTACTCTGGCTCTGCTTTTTTCCATTTTCTTATTTCTACAAGTACATTGGCATGCCTTGACATTATAACACAAATAACAAAAATGCCTCACAGTGGGTAAATACTTTTTTCACAAAGAATAGTCATATAATGAAGGTTTCTTGAGCACCTACTGTATGTTGGTCATTGCACTAGGTACTAGAAATACAGCAATGAACAAAATAAGCAAAAAAAAAAAAAAAATTTCCGTGTCTTCATGGAGTTGATACTCTAGTGGGAGGTAACAGGCAATGAGAACATATGCAAATAAATAGTATTAGAAAGTAATAAGTGCTATGAAGAAAAATACAGCAGAGAAAGTGGATAAGAAGTCTCATGCCTTAAAAAAAGAAAAGAAAAGAAAAGAAAAGAAAAGAAAAGAAAAGAAGAGGAAAGAAAAAAGAAAAGAAAAGAGAAAAGAAAATGAAAAGAAAATGAAAGGAAAGGAAAGGAAAGGAAAGGAAAGGAAAGGAAAGGAAAGAAAAGTCCATGCATTATGTAATGCTGGGAAGTATACAGTTTTAATAGGTGGTTGAGAGTTACTGAGAAGGAGACAATTAAGCAAAGATATGAAAGAGGTAAGTAAGTTAATATGTTAAATCCTCACAACATAGTTATTATGCAATTAATTTGAGTATTTCCCTTTCCTTTAGATTCTATTCATGTAATAAAGTCACTAATATGCTTATCATCTATCAGTAAGGTAAGCTTTCTACTGGATAGCCACATGCAAAAGAATGAAACTGGAGGCCTAATTTACACCATCACAAAAATTAGCTCAAAATAGATTAAACACTTAAACATAAAATCTGAAACCATAAAACTCCTAGAAGAAAACAGGGAGTAAGCTCCTTGACATTGGTCTTGGCAATGATTTTTTGTATTTGACACCAAAAGCAAAGGTAACAAAAACAAAAATAAACATGTGGGACTATATCAAACCAAAAACCTCTGCACAGCAAAGAAAATCATCAACCAAATGAACAGGAAACCTATGAGAAGGGAGAAAATATTTGCAAGTCACATACCTGATAAAGATTAATATCCAAAATATATAAAGAACTCATACAACTCAATAGCAAAGAAACGAACTGATTTAAATATGGGCAGAGGATCTAAATAGGCGTTTTTCCAAGAAAGACACACAAATGGCCAATGAGTACATGAAAAGATGCTCAATATGACTAATCATCAGGGAAATGTAATTCAGAAGCACAAGGAGAGATTACTTCATACCCATTAGAATGGCTAGTATCAAAAAGACAAGAAATAACAAGTGTTGGTGATGATCTGTACTCGTGCATTGTTGGTGGGAATGTATATTGGTGCAGCCACTAAAAACAGTACAGAAGTTCCTCAAAAAAATTAAAATAGTATTACCATATGGTCCAGCAATCCCATCTCTGGGTATTTACCCAAAGAAAATGAAAATACTAACTCAAAAAGATGGAAGCACCCCTATATTTATTGCAGCATTATTGACAGGAGCCAAGAACAACCTAAGTATCCACTGATGGATAAATAAAAAAAAATGTGATAGATAAGAGATATATAGACACACATACACACACACAGGCAAGCACACACGCACACATACACTGGAATATTATTCAACCGTGAAAAAGAATGAAATCCTAAAAAAAAAAAATAATGAAATCTTGCCATTTGTAACAATATAGATCGACCTTGAGGGCATTATGTTTTGTGAAATAAGTCAGAGAATGACAAATACTGTACGATCCCACTTATACACAGAATCTCAAAAAACAAACATAAAAATTGAGCTCATAGATACAGAGAACAGACAGGTGGTTTCCAGATATGATGGCTGAGGAGTGGATGAAATGAGTGAAGGTAGTCAAAAGGCATAAAATTTTCAGTTATAAAATAAATAAGTCATGGGGATACATGTACAACATGGTGACTATAATTAATACTACTATATTACATATTTGAAAGTTGCTAAGCAACCAGATCTTAAAAGTTCACAAGAAAAAATATTGTAATTTTGTTGACAGATGTTAAACAGACTTATTGTGATGATCATTTCACAATGTGTACAAATAACAAATCATTATAACATTATAACATATCATCACCTGATATAATGTCTTACGTCAACTATACCTCATTTAAAAAAAAAAAAGATGAGCTTTCTGGTAACAATGGTCAATTTGAGCCCAATTTCTGGGACAACAGCATACAAATGCTTGTGGCCATCTTGTGTACTTCAAGCAGACAATACCAAAAGGACTCATGGTGTGATCTTCTAGCTACACTCTTTTCCCTGGTTATGGCAATGAATGCATAGAAGCACAGGGGTGCACAGGACACCCACATAACCCAAGCATACAACCGCACAGGGCATCAGGCAGAGCTCACCTCTCACAGCTTCATCCAAGGAGCCCCCGAGGCAGGAACAGAGTACACATTCACACACTTATTAGCCAGGAATGTGATCCCTCTCACAGGTGAGTAGGTGCTTGTCAACACACCATTTTCCCTTAAAAGGATAGGAAAAAAAAAAAAAAAACACCTTATACAATTCCCAAGGAAGACAACATGAACATTGCTGAGTTCAATTCCTCCCTCTATCATTCAAGTTCTAACTTGACAGAGACAAATGATACATTATTTAGGCATATGAACAAATTGGTGAACAGGACTCATGATGATAGTTTCGGATGTAGAGGAATGATTTGCTTTATAGTTTTTCTTTGTTTATACACTCTAATAAATTTAGATACAGAAGCATTCATTTGGCATGTCACATTTTGTACCAGCAAATTTTTTTTAAAACTCCCAACTGAAATAGGGCTGGACTGCTCCAGGGTCCATGATCTCCTACTGAGGAATGGTAGAATGCATCCTGCCTGTTGGTCTGCCAGTCATGACCGTCACTACTGATAAAGCCTTATTTTATGATCTTCAGAATTAACAAAACAAGAAATAAGAGTGAGTCAAATGATGAGAAGATCATGGGCCTGAGAATGTTACATATTTTACCACTGTGACTAAATGATACAGATTGGCAATGGGAGAAGTTTATGGATTCTTCATAAATACCTGAGTTTTCATTATGGGTGGGTTCACTGCCTGTCACAATACTTCTAGCGTTAGCACTGGAGGAAAATAACAAGCCAACTGCCAGTTTACAAGAGCCCTCGTCATACCTTTGTGCCATGATTGGGCCTGGGAGGGATGGCTGGATGGACACTTGTTTCTTACAAAACCTCATATTGTTCTGAAGTACTTCCGTGATCTGAGAGAGAGAGAGAGACATTTATTTAGGTATTTTTTCATGTATACAAATACACATACATTTCCAATTATAAAAAACAAAACTGGAGCTTTAAAGCACGGTCTATGAGGATAAAATTCAAGGGCTTAGAATCAAATACCTGGCCCATAATGGCTGGAGGGATTTTCTCCCGGACATACTTCACATAATCAACTGTTGCCTCAAGAATCGAAGCCGCATCATTCTTTCTCCCCTTTATATATGGCAACAGAGTACGCAGCTGCTCACAGCAATACTTGATTCGTTCTCTGAGCAGAGAATAGTAATAAATGAGGAATAATTAGTTTCATTTTCTTCCTTGTACAACAAGGACAAACTGTCCTTCCTTCTGGGTCTGTTAACAGAGGAACTGCCTCCCTCCCTATCTAGTCTCTGTTTCACAGAAAGGCCATGTCCCCGTAAGCCAGCAGCCGCCATAGCCCCTGGAACCACAACTTCCTGGGGCGTCTGTTCACGCTGCTGCCCAGTACAATGTTCGTGCTGACCGCAGCCCCAGTTCACTTGCCCCGGGCCTGCTGCAGTGTGCAGGATGACCCTGCCTATGGAAACCCCCTCAGAGGAGGGAGTGGAATGCTACACATAAGTCCTTTTGTACTTCACACTAGAAGACTAGCAGACAAAGAACAGTCAGGAGATGTTTCATGTCACTGTGACCTGACCCACGTTTTCAACAACGGATCAATTAGCATCTTGTAATTACATGGGCTTTACATGTAACTCTGTGTTCTGAGCCAAAGGAAAATCAGAAGGCTGCTTTCTTCAAATAAAGTAGGTATGAACAGAACAAATAAACCAATATGCAAATGAGAACATCATTCAGGCTCGTATCAGAAAGAAACTCACCTAAGTCTTTCATGGTTCTGAAGGGAAATACATAGGAAATATAAATACAAGCTTTTGATCTAAGCCTTTGGTACTTCTTTTTATGCATATATTCTTTTAATAAACATTATTAAGCACCTGTTTTATGTTGAATAGCAAGCACCTTGACATATATAGGGTCAAACGCTGGCTCTGACAATTACCAGACCTTTGGCAAATCACCAAACCTTTCTGAACCTCAAATTGATATATAGCCTGTGAATAACTCAAATATTCTAGATCAGCAGCATTTTAATTGGACTTTGATCAGTACTGACAGTTCTCTAGAGGTGTCTCAGGGACTATTCTAGAAAAAAAAGGATAAAAAAAAATCAACAATTTGACCATGTACACAAAGGCTTAAAGCTTTTCAGAACAAACTTTTTGCAAGATGATATGCATTATAGCAGTATATCAGTAAGCTATTAAAAAAAAACAATCTAAACACAATAATAGGTGGACGCTTAAGCTATAGCTTACTAACTCAGTAGAATATTATCTGGCAGTAGAAATGAAATGCTATAAATCTTATGGGAAAAATAGGATATTTTAGAAGATACAACTATAAAATATAAGGCAGTATATAAAATATGATCAAAGACATTAAACAAAGTAAAAATAAAGCACAGGAAAAGATTTGAAAGTGAAACCATCAAGTCATAGTTATTTCTGGATGGTTGGGCTATGGAAAATATTATTTCTTCCTTTTATTTTTTACTTTTCCCAAATATTTTTGCCGGGTACAAGCTACTTTTACACTAAAAAATCCTGTAAGATATTCTTTCCAACATTCGTTAAGAAAATGTTCAAACACACAGAAAGACTGAAAGAACTTAGAATCTGAATTCTTTCAAGTTGAAAAATTAAGAATTTGTACAAAGAACATATATATACTTCACCCACCTAGAATCTACAATGAATGTTTACTGTTTTCACTTTGTCACATATGAATCATCACACTGGCCATACCTCAATCTATTTTATTATACCGAAGAATTTCAAAATAATTTGTAAACTTAAGACACTAAACTCTTAAACATATCATTAGCTAGAGTTCAATTATTTTATTTTCAAATAAAAGTTACATAAAATTAAAAAATACACAAACCTTAAGTGTACCATTCTATGAGTTTTGAAAAACGCACAAAACTATGTAACAAAAACCCTAATTATCATGATCACAACCCAAAAAGTTCCTTATCTCATCCCTCAAAAGGGCCAACAACATTTCTGATATTTTTCCATCCCACATTAGTTTTGCCTGTCTTTGAACCTCATATAAATCAAAATCTACAGCATGCGCCATTTTGTGTAAAATTTCTTTCACTCAGCATGTTTTTGAGATTTGTCCATGTGGCTGTTTATTATCAGTAGTTTGTTTCTCTTTATTGAGTAGTAGTATTCCATAGGATAAGTATGCCATAGCTTATTTACCCATTCTTTTACTGACAAACACTTTGGCTGTTTCCAGTTTTCGATCATTATGAATAAACCTGCTAGAACACTCTGTACATCTTTCTGTGAATGCATGTTTTTACTTCTCTGGGAACACATCTAAGAATAGAATTAATGGGTTAATTTTTTAAATTTATAAGAAACTGGAAGAACTTTTCCCAAAATAGTACCATTGTACACTCCCACTGTCAATGTATGAGAGTTCCTATTGTTCCAAATCCTTGACAACATTTAATACTGTCAGTAGTTTTAATTTTAGTATGTTGGCCTTTCTGAGCAATTTAGCATATTGTCAGTAGTTTAATTTTAGCATTTTTGGTACATGGTAGTACCCCATGCTTTACTTGCATTTCTGTGACAAAAATAAATTACGTTGAGCACTTTTTCTGGTGTTTATTGGGCACTTGCATATCTTCCTTTGTGAAGTGTCTGTTCAAATATTTTATTTCCATTTTAATTGGATTGCAGGGCTTTTTGGTATTGCACTGTAGGAGTTCTTTATCTTCTGTAATACCATATTTTTTTCTAGCATATTTGCTTTGCAAATATTTTCTCCCAGTCTACGGTTTGCCTATTGATTTTCTTAGTGGTGTGTTTTGATAGCTACTTTTAAATTTTGATGAGTCTAATTTATCTACTCTTTTATGGTTATTACTTTCTATGTCCTAAGGAACAACTGCCCAACCTCAGCTTGTGAAGACATTCTCCTATGCTTTCTTCTAGAACAGTAAGAGTTTAATGTCTTAAGTTTACAACTTACTTTGAAATTCTTCAGTATAATAAAATAGATTGATATATGGCCAGTGGGAGGATTCATATGTGACAAAGTGAAAACAGTTCTTCTAGAAATGTACTGTCCAATCCAATAGCCAGTAGACTGGTCTATAATGATTTATATAGCCATTAGTCTATATAAACTAGTTAAAATTAAATAAAATTCAAATTCATTACCTGTTACAATAGACACATTTCAAATACTCAGCAACTACATATGATTAGCAGCTCCTTTACTGGACAATGGATGCAGATATAGAGTATTCCTAACATTGCAGAAAGTTCTACTAAACAGTACTATTCTAAGTTTTAGCTTTATACTATAGTTTTGTCTATGCTCCAACTTGAATTAATTTTTATACAATATAGTAAGAGATCAAGGTTCATTGTTTTTCCATTTGGATATCCAGCTGTTCCAACATCATTTATAAAAAAGACTTGTTTCCCAGTAACTTTGCTCTGGTGATTCACTAAAAATCAAATGAACACAAATGTGTTGGTCTAGTGCTGGGATATTATGTTCCATTGATCTATTGGTCAACCTTTATGATAGTAACACACTGATTAACATACTGTATACTAAGTCTTGAATCAGATTGTTTAAGTCTTCCAATTTTGTTGTACGTTTTCAAGACTGCTTTATTCTAAGTCCTTTTATGTTATAGGTCTTTTTCATTTTTAAATCTTATTATCAATTTCTTTTTTTAATTTAAAACAATTTTTATTTTTTTTTAATTTTTAAATTAAAAAAAATTTTAATGTTTATTTATTTTTGAGAGAGACAGAGACAGAATGCAAGTGGGTTAGGGGCAGAGAAAGAGGCAGACACAGAATCCCAAGCAGGTCCAGGCTCTGAGCTGTCAGCACAGAGCCCGACATGGGGATTGAACTCACAAGCCATGAGATCATGACCTGAGCCGAAGTCGGACGCTCAACCGACTGAGCCACCCAGGCGCCCCTAAAACAATTTTTTTAATGTTTATTTCTAAGAGAAAGAGAGAGAGCATGAGTGGGAGAGTGGAGAGAGAGGAGACACAGAATCTGAGGCAGGCTCCAGGCTCTGAGCTGTCAGCACAGAGCCCGACACAGGGCTTGAACTCCTAAATCGTGAGATCATGACCTCAGCTGAAGTCCGACGCTTAACTGACTGAGCCACCGAGGTGCCCCAGATTATCAGTTTCTGTAAAAAAAAAAAAAAAAAAAAAAAAGCCTACTGGAATTATGATTTATATTCAAATAAAGTTATATTTCAATTTGGTGAGAACACATTAACAGTACTGATTCTTTCAAGTTGTAATTATAGTATAATGCATGATTTAAGTTTCTTTGGTTTCTCACAGCAATAGTTTGAGTGATCAATGTACAGATACTATGTGTCTTTTGGATATTTTTTCCTAAGTACTGCCATAAATGTAATTATTTTTCATTTTTATTTTCTAATAGTTTACTGCTTATATGTAATAATACAATTAATTTCTGTATATTAACTTTACATCTTGCAACCTTGCTATATTAATCTTTTGGTTTTAGAGGTTGTATTGTATGTGTCTTAGGACTTTACACATAAACAATCATGCTATCTACAAATAAGAAAGTTTTGCTTTTTCCTTTCTAATCTGTATTTTTTAATTTCTTTCTCTTACCTAATTGCAATGGCTAGAACAGTTTGATCAATGCTGAATACAGTTAGCACAAATGGGCACCTTTCCTTTGTTCCAGATCTAAGAGACATGGTCAGATTTTCATCATTAAGTACAATGCTAGCCATAGGTTTTCATTGATGCCCTTTAACAGACTGTGGAGGTTCTCTTCCATGTCTGATTTGCTGAAAGGTTGGTTTTGGGGTTTTTTTAAATCTGAAAAGAATATTGAATATCATCAAATCATTTTTCAGAATCTGTTACTCACATGGTTTTTCTCCTTTATTTTGTTTACTCTGAATTCCACTGATCGATGTTTTGAATATTACACAAGTTTTGCTTTTCTAGAATATACTTGGTGTGGTCATGATGTATTACATCTTCATATATTGCTTGATTTGATTGGCTAAAATTATGCTAAGTGTTTTATGTCCCTGTTCATGAGGAATATTGGTCTGTAATTGTTTTTTTATGTCTTTATTAGGTTAGGGTTATGCTGGCCTCGTGAAATGGGTTAGGAATTATTCCCCCTCTTCCATTTTCTGTAAAAATTTAAGATTGGTATTACTTCATTAAATGTTTGACAGAATTCATCAGTAAAACCATCTGAGATTAATGTTTTCTCTTTGTTAAGGTTTTTAATAACAAGTTCAATTTCTTTACTATATAGGGCTACTCAGATTTTCTGCTTCTTCTGGTATCAGTGTTGGTAAATTGCGTTCTTCACAAATTTGTCCATTTTGGGAGTGCCTGGGTGGTTCAGTAGGTTAAGCATCCGACTTCAGCTCAGGTCACGATCTCACGGTTTGTGGGTTCAAGCCCTACATCAGGCTCTGTGCTGAAAGCTCAGCACCTGGAGCCTGCTTTGGATTCCGTGTCTCCCTCTCTCTCTCTCTGCCCCTGCCCCGCTCACGCTCTGTCTCTGTCTCTCAAAAATGAACAAAAAAATTTTTTTAATTTGTCCATTTTGTCTAAGTTTCTGAGCTTACTGGCATAAAATTCTTCAAAATATATTATTCCTATATTTAAATGTTTATAGGATATGTAGTGATAATTCATTTCATTTAACATATTGGTAAAATGCTTTCAATATCTCTCCTCACTTGCCTGCTTCCCCTACTTTCTATTTAATTTAGATTTAATTCACTCTATTTTTTCTAGCTCCTTAAAATGGACTCTTAGGTCACTAATTTTCAGACCTTTTGCCTTTTCTAATATAAGCACTTAAAGTCATAGTGTTTTCCATAAAATTTGCTTTAGCTACATCTTGTCAATTTTGAAATACTCTACTCTCACAATCATTCAGTTTGCAATACTTTCTAGTTTTTCTTGTGATATTTTTCTTTTACCCATGGATTATTTAGAAGTATGTTTTTCAATTATTTGAGGTTTTCCTTTATATCTAATTCTTATTGATTTTTAATTTGACTTCATTGTGGTCAGGGAACATACTCCTTATGAATTCAACTCTTTTAAATTCAACTCTTTCAAAACATATTATTTCCTTCAGCATATGATTTATCTAAGTCATTGTACCATGTGCCTTTGAAAAGAATGGGTATTCTTCAGTAGTTGCTGAATACAATGTTCTATAAATATCTACTAGATCAAGATGGTTAATAGTGTTTATCCATTCTGACAATCTGTGCTATAGTTGGATATAGGCGGATAAAGGCCTATCATTTTATGATTTTTTTTTTGCCTGTAGTTTCTTTGGCTTTCTTTTTTGTTCTTCTCTTCTTCCTTTCTTGACTTCTTTTTAAATAACTTTTAAAATCCAATTTTAATGTATTGGCTTCATAGCTATGCCTTCTGCATATCTCTTTAGGATTGCTCTAGGGATTACAATATATATCTAACTTTTCATAGTCTATTTAGAGTTAAAATTTTGTGACATCACATAAAATATACAAATGCTGCCATCACATAAGTACCTTTGCCCCTTTCATCCTTCATGCTATAGCTGTCATATGTACATATCTACATATACAGTTGACCCCCAAACAACATGGGTTTGAACTGCACTCATCCACTTATACACAGATTTTCTTCAGTAAATACAGTATAGCACTATAAATGTATTTTCTCTTCCTTATGATTTTATTAGTAACATTTTCTTTTCTCTATCTTACTTTATTATAAGAATACAGTATATAATATACATAACATATAAACTATTTGTTAATCAACTGTTTATGTTATTGGTAAGGCTTCCAGTCACCAGTAGGCTATTAGTAGTTAAGTTTTGGGGGAGTCAAAAGCTATGCACAAATTTTTGACTGCATGGGCATCAGCACCCCTAACACTTATGTTAAGAGTCAACGGTGTTGGGGCGCCTGGGTGGCGCAGTCAGTTAAGCGTCCGACTTCAGCCAGGTCACGATCTCGCGGTCCGTGAGTTCGAGCCCCGCGTCAGGCTCTGGGCTGATGGCTCGGAGCCTGGAGCCTGTTTCCGATTCTGTGTCTCCCTCTCTCTCTGCCCCTCCCCCGTTCATGCTATGTCTCTCTCTGTCCCAAAAATAAATAAAAAGTTGAAAAAAAAATTAAAAAAAATAAAAATAAAAAAATAAAAAAAATTAAAAAAAAAAGAGTCAACGGTGTTACAAACTCCACAATACAATGCTATAAATTTTCACTTATAACACACTGAGCATTTTATATAAATAAGTAGGAAAAATGTTTGTTTTCTAATATTTTCTCATGTATTGATCACTTCTGATTCTTTTCAGCCCTTCCCAAAGATCCAAGTATCCATTTGTTACAATTTCTGGTTAGCTTAAAGAATCTCCTTTAGCTTTCTTACCCTGCAGGTCTGCAGCTGTCAAAATCTCTGGTTGTCTTTTATGTTGAAATACCTTATTTCATTATTTACTGTTAAAAAATAATACCTGATGGAAATATGATTTATACAAAGAAGTGAAGGGTATCAGATATAATAAGTACGGTGGCATACATAAAAGACTAATTTGTATCTAATTTATTAACATCTTAAAAACTAATTAGTAGGCCTCTGACAGATCTGGAGCAGTTATGTCTGCTGCTGGGGTTTCTACTACAGATGCAATAAAAAAGTGTTCTCACACTTTCTACCTGTCTGATTGTGGCAGCCATGACTAAATGGGAGAATACAAGGGAAAAACATGGTAATACAGAAAAAACATGGAGAAAGAATTTATGTAACTGAGAAATAACCTTGTAAACAGTAAAGAGCCTATTTTACTAAAAAACCAAACCAAAACCAAAAAAAACCCAAAAATCTAAAATTTGAGCTAGAAGAAAAATTATTTATAGATGAAAATGACTGAAAATTATTTACCACTTCTTCAGTAAAGATGTAGGATGTATTTCCCTCCCCTTGAATCTCTCCTGGCCTGTGCCTAAGTTAATCAAAAGATATCCAGAGAAGTGACTACAACAGTTCCAGGACTAACATCTGAGAAGACAAAGCTTCAATGCTGGTCTCGTTAAACCCTGAGCCATCAGGCAAGAGGTCTGTCTTAGCTTGCTGGAGAGACCACGTGGAGAGGTACTGGGACCATAGGGAAAGATAGCAACCCATTTGAGGACGTTTCAACCACACCCCACCAAGAGGATATCCATGTGGATGAAGCTGTGCTGGGCTCTCCAGACAGGATATTTGCCAGCTGAACACCACGGGGTAACCACAGTAAACACCATGTGAGGAGAATCACAAAATCAAGTTCTACTCAAATTGATGATCCATAAAGTTGTGAGATATGATAAATAGGCTGTTGTTTTAAGCCACCAAGTTTTAGGGTAACTTGTTACACCACAAAAGAACTAGAAGAATAGCTTACAATTTAAAGCAAAAATAACAATGTGAGGTTGATAATATATGTAAAAGTAAAATATATGACAATAACAAAAATAGAAGGTAGGTAGAAATACACTGATGTATATCAAGTGTCATAATGTCAAATCAAGGTAGACTACGGTAAGTTAAGGATGCGTATTATAACCCTAGAGAACCACTAAAAAAAGATAGTTTTAGCTCAAAAGCTAATAGAGGGAAAAAAAAGGAATGCCAAAACAGACTTAATTAATCCTAACTAAGGCAGGTAATGAGGGAAAAAAAGGAAAAGAAAATAGAACTAGTGAAAATAAACAGAAAAATCATGGACCTAAAATCAAACTTAACGGTAATTATAAGTAAATCAAATAAACATTCCAATGGAACAATTGTTAGAATGGACAAATTAAAAAGGAAAATAAGAGGTGCCTGGGTGGCTCAATGGGTTAAGTGTTTGACTCTTGATTTCGGCTCAGGTCATGATCTCGTGGTTCATGGGATCCAGCCCCACGTCGGGCTTTTTGCTAACAGGTCTCCTTCTCTCTCTGTCCCTCCCCTGCTCATGCTCTCTCTCCTCCTCAAAATAAATAAACATTTTTAAAAAAAAGGAAAATAAGATTCAACTTCATGCTCTTTACATTTAAAGATACCCTTTAAATATAAAGACATATTTAGGTTACAAAAAAACATGCAAACACTAATCACAAGAAAGCTATATGAATATCAAGGTGGATTTTAAGATGAAGTACTAGCATAGATAGTTAGCACTTATCATTTCCTAACAAGTGGTCAATTCATTTAGAAGACAGTCACCTAACAATTTCAAAATACATGAAGCAAAAACTGACAGGAATGAAGTAAAAAGTAGAGCAATCTACAGTTACCACTGGACATTTATCTCTCAGAAAAATCAATAAGGATACAGAATATATATGAAAAACACTATCAACCAATTCTACCTTATTAATATTTAGAACACTATGCCCCAACAGAAAACATTCTCTTCAAGTGCATGTGGAATACTCATCAAAGGCAACCATACTTTGGGCCATAAAACAAATCTCAGAAAATATCAAAGGATAGAAACCTGACAGAATATATTCTCAGATGATAATGTAATTCAGTTATGATTCAATCCTTGGAAAATCTCCAAATATTTGGAAGCTAAGTTATACTTCTAAATAATCATTGGTCAAAGAAAAAATCACAAGGGATATGAGAAAAATACTTTGAACTAAATGATAGTGGAAATGTAATAAGTCAAAATTTATGAGATGCAGCTAAAGCACTGATAAGAAAAAAAAAACTTTTATAAATGGAAATTTATAGTTTTAAACACTTTTATTATAAAAGAAGAGAAGGTTAAAATCAATGATTTATGTTTCTACTTAAGAAAATGGGAAAAAAAAACAAAGTATACACAAAGAGGAAATGATAGAGTAGAATCAGTGAAATATAAAATGGGCAAATAATAGAGAAAATAAATGAATAAAAATCTGGTTCACTGAAAAAAAATCAATAAAACAGATAAACCCCTTGTGAGACTGATCAAGAAAAAAAAAGAAAGAAAACACAAATTATCAATGCCAGGAATGAAAGAATATCATCAGAGACCTACAGACATTAAAAGGATTATAAGAGAGTATTATGAACAAAAAGTCATTCAAAAAATTTAACACCTTGGGTTAAATGAACAAATTTCTTGAAAGACATAAACTAACTGAGAGGCAAAACACAGAAAATCTAGTCCTATAATCATTAAAGGAATTGAATTTTTAATTAAAACTTTCCCACAGAGAAAACTCCAAGCCTAGATTACTTCACTGTTAAATTCTATAAAACATATCAATCTTACACAACTCTTTTAAAAACAGAAGAAAGACTTTCTATTTCATTTTATGAGGTCAGCAATTCCAATACCAAAATCCAATAAAGACATAAGAAATTTAGATACCAAGAACCTTCATGAACACAGATAATTAACAAAAATTAACAAAATATTAGCAAATCAAATCTAGCAATAAAAAAATACACCAAGGTAGAGTACAGCATTTTAAAATAATCAATGTAACCAGTACATTAACTGAAGAAAGGAGAACACCATACAATCAGCTTAATATATACCAAAAACATACGGACAAAATTTTACATCCATTCCTAATGAAAACTTGAACCAGGAACAGAAGAAAACTTTCTTAAGCTAATAAAAGGCATGTACAAAAACAGAGTCTACATCATATGTAATGGTAAAAGACCTAATACTTTCCCTGTAAGACTATAAACAAAACAAGGATTTACCTTCATCACTTCTAATTCAAAAAACTGGTCAAGGCATTAAGGTGAAAAATAGAAATAGCCAAAGATTGGAAAGAAAAATGTCTTTATTCACAGATGACATAATTGTGTATGTGAGAAATCTAAAAAAATGACTAGAAGTGATGAATAGCTAAAGCTAGGTCATGGGATACTAGGTCACCATACAAAATAAATTTAATTCTAGATATTACTTATGAACATTTTGGAAACATGAATAAAAAAACTGCTTAAAACAAAATGTTTTAAAACTTCCCAAAACATTCAGAAATAATAAAGTACAAAACACTGTTGAAATAAAGATCTTTTTAAAAATGGAGAGATGAACTGCCAGAATCAATACTGTTCAACATCAATTTTCCCCCAAACTGATCTACTGATTCAGCACAATCCAAATCAATATCCTAGCGGGAGCACCTGGGTGGCTCAGTCTGTTAAGCATCAGACTCTTTCGGCTCGGGTCATGATTTCACAGCTTGTGAGATTGAGCTCCTGCATTGGCATTCTCTCTCACTTACTCTCTCTCTCTGCCCCTTCACCATGCACGCACTCTTTCTCTCTCTCAAAATAAATAAATAAACTTAAAAAAAAACATCCTAACAGGATTTTTTAAAAGAAAGAAATTGACAAGCTTATTTTAAAATTTACATGAAAATTCAAAGTACCTTTAATATCCAAAGCAACTTGAAAATGAGAAACAAAGTTGGAAGACTTTATCTGATTTTTGAGACTAGTAAAGCTAAATAATCACTACAGCGTATTACTGGAGTGAAGAAGAAAGAAAAGTAGGTTAGTGAAACAGGGAATCTAGAAATACACTGATATGGTAGTTGGTTTTTATGAAAGTACCAAAACAATTCACTAAAGAATGGGAAGTCTTTTCAACAAAATTTTAAAAATCTCCATCTGAAAAAAATTTCAACAATCACTTCATCTCATACATATAAATTAAGATAAATAATCATAAAAGCTAAAACTATAAAATAAAACATCCTGTAGACAACATAGGGGCATGTAATTGAACTTGGTGGTAGGCAATGACTGCTAATACAGGATAGTGACAGCATATTTTTAAATACTGATAAATTGTACTTCAAAATTTTTGAAAACTTCTGCTGATCAAAAGATGTAACTGTTCACAAAAAAGAATAGTGAGCCACAGGTTAGAAGAAAATATCTATAGACATAAATTTGGCAAAGGATTTGAATCCAGAATATTAAAGAGCTCCTATAACTCAATAATAAAAACACAAGTAAGCACATTTTTTTAATGGGCAAAAGATTTGAACAGACTGTTCATAAAAGAAGATATACAAATGGCCAAACACATGTGAAAAGCTGCTCAACCTCATTAATCATCAGGAAAATGCAAATTTAGAATCACAATTAGATCATACTCCACAACCACAAGAATGACTAAAATGGAAAAGACTAACAATACCAAATGATGAGGATATGGAGCAACTAGTGTTCTCATATATTGCGGGTGGGAGTGCAAAATGGTGCTACTATTTTGGATTTCTGCTTGGAAGTCTCCTAAAAAGAAATATACACCGATCCTGTGATATGCCACTCTATTTCTGAGAAAAATGTAAATGTAGGTTCGTAAAACATATATAAAATAATGTGCATAGTCTTCTTCTCCTTTTTTTTTTAAGTAAGCTCTATGCCAAGAGTCGCATGCTCTATTAGTCTATCAGTCTATTAACTGAGCCAGCCAGGCACCCCCCCCCACCCCCCACCACCAACAGTAGCTTTATTCTTAATAGATAAAACCCAGAGAATGAATAACCAAAATGTGGTATGTTTACACAACGGAATATTCCTCAACAATAAATAGGAACAAACCACTAAAACACACAACTGTAATGAATCTTAAAACATTTTCTAGGTGAAAGAAGCCAGACATAAGTGTACATATTGATGGTTCCATTAATATATAGTTCTAGAACAAGCAAAACAAATCTATAGTGATAGAATAGTAGCTGTTGCTAGGAGATGCGAAAGGATAGACCAGGAAAGAACATGAGATAATTTAAAATGCAGGTTTTATTATTATTCAGGTATGCTGAGGCCAACAGATCAGGAGATGACCACCATTAAAAAGAGTTTGTTACTCACAGTTCCCAAGAGGAGGGGGCCACTTCACACTATGCAAGGCCACATGGGGAAGCACCAGGGTCAGTTAGGAGGCAGGAGGAGTCAGAGGAAAGAAAACAAGGGTAAGAGAGTTTATTGTGGTTTCTGAGAGAAGAAACAGGCTAGGTGGGTAAGCAGGCCTAGGATTGGCTAGTTTGAATAACTTCAGCAGGCTGTGGGATGTAGGGGCTGTCCCAGGTTGGTAGCACATCACCATGAGGTGATAAGAGCAGGGAAATATTGGCCTGGAGCATAAGAGCCTGATAGAGAGGATGGGTGTGGATGGTCTCTGGATTGGTCAGTTTGTACATATGCAGGGCATGCTCACCAGCAAATCATTTACTATCTCTAGAAACTGGCTAGTGCTGGGATGAGCAGTCTCTACATGGTCAATAAGGTACCCGATGTCAAAACATCAGAATAAAAAGACATACTTGGAGGTGCCTGGGTGGCTCAGTTGGTTAAGCATCCAACTCTTCATTTTGGCTCATGTGATGATCTCGCGGTTTGTGGGTTTGAATCCTGTATCAGGCTCTGTGCTGACAGCAAAATGTCTGCTGCAGATTCTTTCTCTCTCTCTCTCTTTCCACCCCTCCCCTGCTCTCTTTCTCTCTCAAACCAAGTGAACATTAAAAAAAAAAAAAAAAAAAAAAAAGACATGCTTAATACACAAGGGAACATTCTGATAATGGAAATGTGGTTTAGATGGGTGTATGTATTTGTCTGCCTCATGACCAATGCTGGCCCTTCCCTATGTATTCCTGAATGGTGTGATATACCTCCTCCTCTTGGGAACTGTGGGTAACAAACCATCTTTTTAAAATTCAAACCAGGGGTGCCTGGTGGCTTAGTCAGTTAAGCGTTCAATTCTTGATTTTGGCTCAGGTCATGATCCCAGGATCATGGGATATCTCTCTCTCCAAAATAAAAAATAATAAAAATAAAATTAAATAAATTCATCAAACCAAACACTTAAACACATGCAACTTACCTCTTACAGACACTGATTTAATCTTGATATCAATTAAGTGTAACTTTTTATCCTAAATGTTCTAATATTCCTGAGACTATACAGTATATTAGCAAACATTATGGATCTAGCCTTGTTCATTGCTTCTCAAATCTTTCTGGCTCTAACATCAAATTTAGGAACTTGAGGTTAGGAGAGGGCAGGAAAATATGAGACCTGTATCCTTAAATGATAGTGGAGCAAACAGATTGAGTAAAGTTTCATCCTTTGACTGAGACACAACTCAAAGTGACCTCTTATGAGCACTTTGAAGTGAAAGACTTCTTTCAAGTCTTATGTATTAACTAAAAATGTGTCCAGATGCACCTGGGTGGCTCAGTTGCTTAAGCATCTAACTCTTGATTTTGGCTCGGGTCATGAGCTTATGGTTTGTGAGTATGAGCCCCGCACCAGGCTCTGCGCTGACAGTGCAGAGCCTGCTTGGGATTCATCCTCTCTCTCTCTCTCTCTCTCTCTCTCTCTCTCTCTCTCTGTGCCCCTCCACTCTCACATCAGATCTGGGCATGAAAAGCAATGAAAGAGAGGTAGCATCTCCCAATATCCTTTCATTGCAGCCATTTAGAAATATCACAAATTCTAACACCAAATAAAGTATGGAAAACACAATCTTAGAATATAAAATGTATAATATATAGTTTTAAAAATACTCCTGCACTGTGTTTTTCTCACTCAGTGCAGATCACTGAAATCTATGGGACAGCACTAGCCAACAGGTCCCCGCTAAGTCTTCGCTCAGCCAAAGTGGCAAACGTGAGTGATGGTCTTTTGGACTAAACTAGGCCATAAACTAGCCCATATCATCAAGACCAAACCCTACCACATTCCCATTAATCTTCAGCAGATAACACAGGCCATTTGGCAAAAATTACTCAATTTTCCTCATGAAAAGATTCATCTTTATTTATCTTCAAGCTTTAGCTTCTTCTTTCCATTTTTAGAAGAGGTGTTCTTCCACCTGGTTCTAGATTCCATAAGCTTCTACCTACTTAGGGATGCTAAGTCCATAACCAACCCCCTCTCTAGCTATAGGGGATTTTACTATTATTTGACCTTCCTTCCACTGAGAGGTGAGGTTCTATGTACCCTTCCTTTAGATTGGGATAGGTTTTGTGACTGCTATGACCAATAGACATACAGGAGAAGTAGCACTGGGCCAGTTTCTGGTCCCCCGCCTCAAGAGAGTGGCAGCTTCCTCTCCCTGTCTCTTGGAACACTCTCTAGGATCCCTGGGCTGCCATGTAAGAAGCCTGACTACCATGCAGGAAAAGCTTCAGTTGATAGCCCCAGCTGAGCTTAAACTTCTAGCCATCCCTCCAAAGGCTCCAGACATAAGGTCTTAGACCATCCTGACTAGACCATCCACTAGCTGAATACCACCAAGTGACCCCAGTTGATGTCATGTAGACAGAATTGCCCACTGAGCTCTGCTCAAATTGCTGATCCATAAAACCATGTATCAAGCCAATAAATTTTGGCTTCATTTTTTATATCATAGATATGTCATTTTTTTACACTATAGATCATCAGAACATGAGTATCTTCACGACCTCTGTCTCTCTTCCAGGTATTTTCTTTCGGAATATAAAAACATATTCATGTCTGGCCCAATCTTATCAACATTTTTCATTTTACCCAAGATCCCCTTTTACTTATCACACACCCTCATTTTCTTTCCTTTCACTTATGCTCCTGCCTTTCATTCTCTATCTTTCCACAGTGGCGCTTCTTCCCTAATCATGCCAATGAAATTATTTTTGCCAAGACCAATGATGTTTAGGCTCTGACAAATACAGTTAATTATTAGTTCTTCTCTTACTTGCTCTCTGTGTCATGTCATTGAACACTCATTCCTTTAGGAAACTCTTCTCTGGTCGCCTCAATTCCATTCCCTCTTGGCTTATCTTCCTAGTAACTCCTTCCTTTCTCCCTTATTTCTTCTCTGCTGCCTGTACCCTAAATAGATTTTTCCCAAGGTTCTCTTTTCCACTTATCTCTTCTTTACATGGTTTGCAAACTCATCATATCCATCCCTACAACCACTGCTTCAAGTAGATGCTGTATCCTGAGAGTTCTAAGTCCATATTTGTAGCCTAGATCTTTCTCTAGAACCTAAGGGTCAATTCTGACTGGACAGCTTCATGGAAACTCCCCTAGAGTGTTCACACCCAACAAGAGCAAAAGTCACCTCCCACTGCCAGACTGCCATTCTCCTGGACTTCCCAGTCAGTTGGTGAATGCAACATCTATTTGAAAGTTACACTTGACTCCTCCTGCATCCATGCTTATACTGAATGCACTTACTTAGTATATCTGGAAATGGTTTATTCCTCCTTATCCCATTTCTAAAACCATAGTTCAGGATTTCATCACTTCTTTTTACAGATTCCACAGGCTTCCGGATTCAACTCACTCTCTAACATCCTGCTAGAGTGTTCACTCTAGGTGCAAATCTTATCATATCACTCTTTGGCTAAAACCCCTTGGTGCCTCCCCAACAGTTTCAGATTCAAATTCAAATTTCTTAACATGACGAGCACAATCCTTGGCTACTACTTCTCATCTCTTGCCTCTTCCCACTTGTGCCATTATAGCCAAGTACATGGATACACTTGGAGTTTCATAAATTCACTGAATTTTCATATTCTTCCAGTCTCTATACCTGCTGTTTCTGCTACATGAAACATCCTCCCCTTTTAAAACAAATTAATAGTCACTTTTTGTTTAAAGCTCAATTTAGCGATCATTTTCTCAAGAAAGCCTTCCTGCCCCCTTATTCTGTCTTAGGTAACTTTCCCAGTGTGGTTACTATGTGCTCTTCTCTATCATGACACTTAGAACATAATTTTCTATGTAACATCCTATTGAGAGGTCTGTCTGAGCACTAGACTAAGATTTCGAAGGCAAGGATTTTTTTTATCTAAGTTCTCCAGTCACCCTTTGGCACGTATCAGATACTCACAGATATTTCTTGAATGAATGAATGAATGAGTTAGTGGCACATATTTGGTTGCCAGATTAACTAGTTTCACAGAGACTTTTAATAGTAATACAAAACGTTATGAAATTCATGAAAGTAATTTCTTCCTAGAAAGGAATAATGTTAAAAAAGGGTTGTATCACAATTCACCTTCTCAGCTTTTCTTTGCTTGAATGAAGAAGAGAAACCTTTTTGCTTTTCTCAAACTCTGGCAATGGAGCCTTTAATTCAAGCCCAGTCTCACTTCTTAGTGATTCAGAGCTAGAAACAAGAGAAAATCATGTCACAGATTTCAGAGGAAAATTGTCAGACAATATTAAACAATCAGCACCAATACACTAATCAAAGGTGCTTCGAACTTCCTTGCTTCATGTAAAGGTGCGGTAAATACCAAAGCACTTTACCTTACAAACTTGGTGAAGAATATTTATTTCAAAGACTCTAAAGAATTTATGATCAAGATCATCACAAATCCATGACTGATTAAACTCTAAAATATACAGATAAAGAGTAACAGATACCAGCAGTATTAAAATATTCTGACTTCATTGATTATGACTCTCCAAATTATATGACTGTATCGAAAGGTGTATAATAGGAAAAAACCACAAAGGATTAGAGGGTCACATTACACTATTCCAACCTGATCAGCAAAGGTCAGATATCCTCCATTTATGGATATTTTCTGGCTCTACCATTTTTCTAAAACTTCTCCATGCATTTTGATTAATTTTTTTTAAATAATTCCCTAAGAAACAAATAAACTAATATTATCTCCTTTATCCCAAGAGACAGAACTTAATTTGAAAATTTACTTTTATTTGTAGTGGTAGAATTCTGAAGCAAAACAAAGATTCAAGACAAGGAGGGTTCAAAAAGAAATTGCAAATAATACAAGAAAATTACAAAGCCTTCCAAAACCCTCCCAATCTCATATCCCAGATAAAGTTTAATACAATAAATTTATTTCTGGTTAAAATGTTAAAATATCAAGAAACTTGTTGATATTTTTGCACCACTTAAGTGAGCACATCTTTGGTTTAACCACACTTATTGGTTGCCAAGTCTTTTCCTTGTTTAAAATAGTAGATGGTCACATTTCTACAAACAGTTGATGGTCACATTCTACAAATTCCGGAAGTGACTGACTCAAAATTCTCACCATCATCATTCATGTCCTCAGCAGCTATGTTTATTGTAGCTCTATGCTCTATTTAAAATTAAAATCCCTTTGGAAATCAGCTTAAAGTGAATGAAAGAAATTCACAAAAATTGAATTTTTATAAGCAGATAAAGAAAGGTCTGACCCCCAGTTCAACCGCCTATCCAATGCAGGTTTGAATACCAGCTCTAATATCTATGGGGGTGGGGGGTTGGGTGGATGGGGACAGAGATAGAGAGACCTTTTTTAAGGGTTGTTTTCTCACGAACTGAGGGGACAGATTCATAAGTTCAAAAAAGACATCAGGGAGAAGCTTAGTGGTAGGTGGATAACATCTGAGGCTGCTCTTGTCTGTTCAAATACTGGGGTTATATGTAAAATTTTTTTCTGAAGAAGATTCTACTGTTTCTAAAAAGTTTGAATATCGCTGCTATTATTTAACTCTGATTAATGGTAACTCAGACTCTACCACATCCAGTGTTGGGGAACTTACTACCTTGCAATTCACCCTGGTCCCCTGTGATCAAATAGGATTGTTAAGAAGTACTTCCTAGGGGCGCCTGGGTGGCTCGGTCAGTTAAGCGTCTGACTTTGGCTCAGGTCATGATCTCACAGCTTGTGAGTTTGAGCCCTGCATCAGGCTCTGTGTTGACACAGAGTTCTCCAGAAATTACCCAGTAAAAATTTATATTATGAAAAAGTGAAAACAAAACTAACCAAGCAAATAGGTCAGTAGAAAAATATCCCAAGTGTTCACTGCAGGAGTTCTGCATGGGCAATCCAGGTTCTTCAGGCTTCACAGAATATTCATTCTTAACTGAAAGTTTTAAAGGGGGACTATTTTAATTCTAACATCACTGGTGGGGACGATGTTAATCACACATACAAGCCCTGAACAAAAAGCAGTTGCCACTTTTTACTCAACAGAGTTTACAAAGCAGTATTTTTTAAATAGAATGCATTTTATAGATTTCAGTCTATAAAGCAGGAAACCACCCAGGTTAGAAAGCAAAATGAAAATACTACATTCTATTCACTCCAGACATCAACCAATTTCTAGAACCACATTCTAGTAACTTAGTGGTAGGTGTGCTTAAAACACATTCAACTGAGATTTATTTATTAAGTTTTTATAGGTAACTGTCATACTTAACAGAAAATAAGTATGAGTCTGCAGTAGGCAGCTGTATTGTCAAAATATGACATCTGATGGTTTTTTCTTTCTTTCCTTTTTTTTTTTTTTTTTTTTTGCAGCTGCTCATTTTCAGAGCAAACATGAGATGACCAGAAGCAGACGTGGTTATGACCAATAGGAAGGTGCTAGACAGCTGGTGATGAGCAGCTGCTCTATTTCCACTGAGAACCAAATAAGAGTTTGCAAAGAGGATTTGGGTCACCAGTTAGCCATTTCCAGGAAGAACTCTGAAACTCAGGGGCTGAAAGCCATTGGAATGTTATAGAACAGACTCACCAATCTGCCCTCAATGTTAAAAAAGGACATGAAAAAAAGAGGAGTGTACTGAGTCCTATGTCATCTGGAGTATGAGTTTATACAGGATAATCCTGAAAGTGTTTTTCAGGCCCATTTTAAGAAAAAAACATCTTAATTTTAAAAGATTCCTAGCTAATATCCCAGGCCTAGAAAAACCACAAATAGTCATTGACCACAATGATTTCAGTAGAATTTAATTTCAGAAATTGGAGTTTGTCCTTTCATGAGCCAAATTAAAGCTAATTTAGCTTAAGTGTTTAGATGCTGGTGATACACATTAGACAATGTAGGTGAAGAGTTTTGAAATGTGAGGTCTAATTGAAGCACTGACAGTAATTACCTAGGTCTAAAAATCTAAAACGGAAAGGACAAACACCCTAGCAACTTACAGAAGTAAACTAATTTATAAGCAAGGGTTTTGCAAGCAGAAAGTATGATAAGATTCAAGGTTAGTGGCCCTGGCTTTTAGACACTCATACAATGACACAGCATGATTAATTCCATTTTAAAGAGCAAGAAATGATGGTAACAGCTAGGGCACTAAAAAGAAAAACCCTGTGCCTGCTGCAACACTGTTTGCCCTTGTGCAACACACTTTAAGCTTTGGAACACGTAAATTTTGTCTTCGCAGGTAGGGAACATATGTTTCCTTTTATTTTATTTACACTTTTTCCTTCAGACTATGATTAATAAGGATTACATGTTCTTTATAGTACACAGCATACAGTTAATCCTCAGCAAATAAAAAGCATAAGTGGAATACCAACTTAAAATGTATATATAGAGTTTTTGGAGCATTTAATTAGAACTTTTCAAACCTTTGGAAATTTGGTTTTCACTCACCGGTATTTGAGAAATATGTTTTCCAGTATTTTACCACAATACTCATTTTTTCGATTGTCAGTGGTTCAATTAAAGTAACATCAGCTCCATGCCCTGAAACACAACCTAAGAATTTCTGCATTAAATATTGACCTTATGACTTCTATTTATAGAAAAAACATAATATATACAACAGGCACATACCTTTAAAGTTTTCAGGGGTTATAATAACAAACAGCAAATGTATATTTTTCTTCTTGCCAAATCTGAGAGGAAAAAAGTGTTAAAATGAAGCAAAATCATCATTTGAAAAATTGGGATTCAATATTTTACCATAAGAACGAAACTAGAATGATTTTATTTCTTTAGAACTTCAAATGATGGCATTAATATGGAATTTAGTAAAAGTAGCATCTCTTAGCAATGGAAAAAAGATGAACCACTTTTATTCTTGTTTAAAAAAAAAAAAAAAAGCCTAACTTTTATCCATGTTCTTGAGCTAACCACCAGTTTACAGGAAATTTAAGGAAAAGAGAAATATTTTAAAGAATGCTGTGGGAATGGGGCACCTGGGTGGCTCAGTCAGTTGAGTGTCCAACTCTTGATTTCAGCTCTGGTCATCATCTCATGGATTGAATCCCAAGTCGGGGCTCTGCACAGACAGTGAGGGGCCTGCTTGGGATTTTCTCTCTCTCCCTCTCTCTCTGCTGTTCCCCAGTTCACACTTTCTCTGTCTCTCTCTCAAAATAACTAAATAAACTTAAAAAAATATGCTGTGAGGATGAAATCAGCAAAAGCCAGAATGTAAAAAACTCGGTGAGACAAATGGCCCCTTTAAAAATACATATAAATAAAGAGTAAGACAAAAAAAAAAAAAAAAAAAAGGAAAGGAATAATTGAATCTTGATTTATATAAACTAACAGTTTAAAAAAATCATAGGATGGGTGGCTGGCTGGTTCAGTCAGAGGGGCATGCAACTCTTGATCTCAAGGTCATGAGTTCAAGCCCCATATTGGGGGTAGAGCCTACTTAAATAAAAACTTTAAAAAAAAATAAAAAATCATAAACACAGAAACTTGAACACTGGATATTTGACAAAATTAAAGAATTGTTATTAATTTTCAGGTGTGTATTGTTATTTTGCGGTTATTTTAAAAGAGTCCTTATCTTTTAGAGGTATTTATTAAAGTATTTATGGATGAAAGAAAATGATATCTTAGATTTGCTTTCAAATAGTTCACCAGTTCAGCAGGGGTGGGAGAACTGGAAGGGCCAGAGATGAAACCAGATTGGCCATGTGTTGATAACTGTTAAAGCTGCATTATGGGTACAGGCAAGTTCATTATACTTTTATATGCTTGAAAAAAAAAAAAAACAATAAATAAAAGAAATGTGGTGTTATAATAAACTATACTTAGGAGTTCAGGAAGTTGGAATTTCTGATAATTTAATGGGTACTGAACTTTGGCTTTGAATAAAAGGAAATTATTTTCCAAGGAGACTATTACTGTGAGCCAGACTAAAGAGAACAGCTAGTGGCGCCTGGGTGGCTCAGTCAGTTAAACATCTGACTTCAGCGCAGGTCATGGTCCTGCAGTTTATGAGTTCAAGCCCTGCGTCAGGCTCTGAAGCAGATTCTGCGTCTCCCCCTCTCTCTGCCCCTCCCCTGCTCACGTTCTGTCTGTCTCTCTCTTAAAAGTAAATAAATATTAAAAAAATTAAAAATAAAGAGAACTAAACTGCTAAACTAAACTGCCTAAGAAAAAATAACTATTCTATAATACTTAAAGTATCACTTATTATATTAATATGTCGTTATTTGTGGTTATTATTTATTCCCTTAAGACAGGACCTGGAAGAACCCTCACTATATAATATTGTTATATTATCTTATATACGCATTTGAAAATAAAGGCACATTATGCCATGCTCCAAATTACATTACAGTTGATCCTTGAACAGCATGGGTTTGAACTATGCCAGGCCACATATATGTGGATTTTTTTGGATAAAGTATAATACAGTAGTAAATGTATTTTTTTTCCTTATGATTTTCTTAGTAACATTTTCTTTCCTCTGGCTTAGTTTATTGCAAGAATACAGTATATAATACATATAACATACAAAATATGTGTTAATTGCCAAATTATCAGTAAGGCTTCTCATCAACAGCAGGCTATTAGTAGTTAAATTTTGGGGGAGAGTCAAAAGTTACACACGGATGAGAACCACACTTGAATTGAGAAAGACTGAATAAAGCAGACTGCCATTCTTAGGGTGGGTGGGTTTCATCTAATTAATTGAAGACCTAAGTAGAATAAAAAGTCTGAGAACTCCTCCAGCCTGACTACTGAGCTGAGACATTGGCCTTTTCCAGCCTTCAGATTCAGACTGAAATATCAGCTCTTCTTGGGTCTTGAACCTGCCAACTTTTCAAATGAAATTTATACCATCAGCTTTCCTGATCCTCAGACCTTTAGATTTGGACTGGAACTACACGTTGGCTCTCCTGGGTCTCTGGCTTGCCAATTACAGATCTTGGGACATCTTGGCTTCCATCATCGCATGAGCCACTTCCTTAAAATAAACCAACTTCTTCCCTATCTCTAGATAAATGGACAGATAGATGATAGACAGATCAGCATCCTACCGGCTCTGTTTCTCTGAAGAATCCTGATTAATATAGCCACATTTTATTTATTCATTCATCTGTCTATGGACATTTGGGTTGCTTCTACCTCTCGACTACTATGAATAGTGCTGTGAACATGGTGTGAAAATATTTCAGAAACATCCTTACAGACACATCCAGAGGAATGTTTTGCCAAATATCTAGGCATCCTATGACCCAATCAAGTTGACACATAAAAATTAACCATCACAGGGGCAACTGGGTGGCTCAGTCAGTTAAGTGTCCAACTTTGACTCAGGTCATTATCTCGTGGTTTGTGGGTTCAGGCCCTGCATCAGGCTCTGTGCTGAGACCTCAGAATCCTGGTTCAGATTCTATGTCTCCCTCTCTTTCTGCCCGTCCCCCACTAGCACTCTGTCTCTTCTTCCTCAAAAATAAATAAACCTTAAAAAAATAAAAATAAAAATTAACCATTACAGTGTTATATACATACAATGGAATATATTACTCAGCCTTAAAAAGGAACAATCTGTTAAATGCTACCATATGGGTGAACCTTTAAGACATTATGTTAAGTAAAATAAGCCAGTCACACACACAAAAATACTATATAATTTCATTTATCTGAGGTATCTAAAGTAGTCAAATTCATAGAAATAGAAAGTAAAATGGTGGTTACTGAAAGATGTTGGGAGGGGTAAAGGAATACTTGTTTAATAGGAATAGAATTTATGATTTACAAAATGAAAAAGTTCTGGAGACATATTTCACAACAGTGTGAATACACTTAACACTACTGAACTGAACACTTAAAAATGGACAAGATGGGAGGCACCTAGGTGGCTCAATGGGTTAAGCATCTGACTCTTGATTTCGGTGCAGGTCATGATTCGGTGGGTTCGAGCCCTGCATGGGGTTCCACACTCGCACTGAAGAGTCTTATTAGGATTCTCTCTCTTCCCCTCTCTCTGTCCCTCCCCTGCTCATGCTCTCAAAATAAAGAAACATTTTTAAAAAACGCACAAGATAGTAAAATTTGTGTTATTTGATTTTACCACAATAAAAAAAAATACCCCCCACAAAAAGAAGCTATACATGGATTTTCGACTGTGCAAGGCATTCATGCCCCCAAACCCCATGTTGTACAAGGGTCAACTGTATATGAGATTTATATTTTTTTAAATTTTTTTTAATATTTATTTATTTCTGAGACAGAGAGAGACAGAGCATGAGTGGGGGAGGGGCAGAGAGAGAGGGAGACACAGAATCAGAAGCAGGCTCCAGGCTCTGAGCTGTCAGCACAGAGCCCGACACGGGGCTCGAACTCACAAACCCTGAGATCATGACCTGAACCGAAGTCGGTGGCACAACCGACTGAGCCACCCAGGCGCCCCTGTATATGAGATTTATATATCTGAGTCATATATATGTTGAGAGCCCTCTATATGCCAGACTCTGTGCTAGGCTCTGGGGGATATCATAAACAGGAAAACAAGGCCTCTGCTCTAATAGAGTTAATAGTTTCTTGAAGGGGTCAGACACTGAAGAAATCACTGTAGATAATTAACGAAGTAGTCAAATATGTGCCCAGTGCTGTGAAGGAAAGCCTTAGGGGCTGGTGGGAGTACCTACTTGAGAACTAACCTACTTTGCAGCCTCAGGCTTCCAGGCAGGAATGCCTCTGTGGCTGACTAGGAGTTAGCCACGCAGAAGGTAGAACTGGGGAGAGAGCAGACTCAGAGAAGCAGTAAAGTACATTCGGGACAAACAGAACAGGCCCTGGGAAGAGGCCTGGGGTATAGAGAATAGGTAAGTTTGAGAAAGTGAAAACGCCCAATATGGTACAGAGCATCTGAGGGAGGGACACATATGATGAAACCAGAGGGGTACATAGGCCTTTGGGCCAAATTAGACATTTGGTATTCAAATGTCCCAAAATATTAAAATACCACATATTAAGTTATTGGCATGACTGTATTTGCATTTTAAAAAGGCCACTCTATGATGGGACAGACAGGCAGAGTGCATCCTATGTGGTGGCACAGGGTGAATTTGAGAGACCATATTGCAGTTATGCAGGCAAGAACTGATGGCAGAAAAAAGACATACCCGAGAACTTTCTATAAAAAAATAAATACTTCTGGCGCACCTGGGTGGCTCAGTCAGTTAAGCATCCAACTCTTGGTTTCAGCTCAGGTCATAATCTCATGGTTAATGAGTTTGAGCCTTGTATCAGGCTCTGTGCTGATAGTGCAAAGCCTGCCTGGGATATTCTCTCTCCCTCTCTATCTGCCCCTCCCCTCACTAGGTCTCAAAATAAATTTGAAACTTAAAAAAAATTGTTATAAATAAATAATTCTGAATATTTGCTAATTATTAGTGCTAACATGTGACAAGAAGGATTAGTGCTAACATGTGACATTCACACAACTGAGGTCTCTTCAGGCTTGATTCTGCTCTGTGAATTCTGAGGAGTTTGGGCTAAAAGAGAAAAAAGGAGAGAAAACACATTTCTAAGAAGAAATGAGATGCTCAGGCAGAAATAATACCATCAAATAGGCATACACGGGAGGGAGCATAGGATTAGACTGGCAGACTGGACATGGAAATAGGAAAGGCACATGAGCATACTGGTATAGGAGGGCATGTTGGCATGGTGGATGACAAGAATGTCGCTCGCCACAATGTAAGTATTTCATGTATATTTTTAAGTGGGGTATAATGGAGGTATGATTACTGGATGAGGAAACAGAAGTGGAAGGGAAAGATGGACTGAACAAACAGGACCACAGAAAGAAACTTACAAGGTAGTGTAGCTCAACTTTTGGAATAAAAATTACTTGTTGCTTCACAAAAAGTAAATTATAAGCACACTTTAGAATTAGAGAATTTTAAATAAAACAGATTATTAGCTTTTAGAAATATTCTATGTCTGGGGTGCTTGGGTGGCTCAGTCAGTGAACGTCCGACTTCGGCTCAGGTCATGATCTCATAGTTCATGGGTTCGAGCCAGGCAGCGGGGTCTGTGCTGACAGCTCAGAGCCTGGAACCTGCTTTCGATTCTGTGGCTCCCTCTCTCTCTCTGCCCCTCCCCAACTCACACTCTGTCTCTCTCTTAAAAATAAAAATAAACATTAAATTTTTTAAAGAAATATTCTATTTTTTCATTTTACAAATTGATTTTACTGGCATTAAAATAAGTTAGATTTGGATATATGAATATATATATAATGCCCTCATGATGACTTTCAAACTTCAAGCTTTACATCAGAGTTGGAATTCCTGGATTTTTGTCATTAGCACAGAATCAATTACCAACTCAAATACTTCCCCTGCTAGCGAAACCCTAATTGTGATGCTGTACAGGAGCTCCACTAATCAATAGAATTCCCAGAATCCAACACACTGGTGTGGAGCTTAGCTGCTCATTCACATTCTCTACGGATCAATAAGCTAAAAGAGTTTCTAGTTTCCAGGATCACCAAAAAAAAAAAAAAAAGGAAAAAGAAAAAAAAAGTCCTCTTCCTAATGAATCAATGTTCCTTAAAACAAAGCAACACAAAAACAAGGCAAACATCTCTTTCATCCACCCCAATTAACAGCACTTCTTTCATATGCCAAAATCAAATTGCAGATTCTGAGACCTTATAAGTACCTTCTCAGTTCAAGTCTCTTGGGTTTTAAACATTTGCAATTCATTAGGGGACAATCCATTTCTCCTCATTGTATTTCATACAATATACTGTTTAAATGTCAGGATGGTTCCTGAGACCATACTCTACATACAAGATTGGATGTTGATATTCTAGTGTCCCTTCCTATGCCTGTCTCAGGTATTCTCTGAAACCGAAGGCAGTTATAAGCTCAAAATGCAGCAGTACAGTTCCCTAGTCTTGCCACTATACCCGGGTCTGGTCCCTGGTAGCTGGGGGGGGGGGGGGGGGGGGGGGGGGGGGGGAGAAGATCAGATAAAATGTCTTGAGCTGAGCTGTACACTCAACTGACTAAAGAGCCTCAGGAAAGTCCTGGCCTCTGAAATCTATCATCAGTAAGAGAACCAATGGTGTCTTATAAGTCCCTATGAAGCCAGGGAAAATTTCTAAACTCATTTACTTTAGAGTCAAAAGGACTCCAAGGGACAAAAGCCAGTGTCATTTTTGGGTAGTGGTCTCGAGTACAGTTATCCATTATGCTGTCTGTGGGCCAAATGCAGCCAAATTAACTTGGCTGGTCTATTTGGGACTTGCAACAAACAACGTTCTTTGCTAATGACCATTAATTAAAACATTTTCAGTGAGAAAACTGAGAGCTTTACTATACATGTGAAAACACTTAAGTTCACTCGCTACTAGTAGGGTACCTGTGATAACATGTAGTTGAGTTCTGAGAATTTATTCTGGTCAATAGTAAAGGCTGGTGTGCTCTCTTCCCATTATGTTACTCTTCAGAAGAGTTCCTGCTGTGACCATCCTAAGTCAGGGTCACCACATGACATGACGTTAAGCATATTAAGACCTAGAATTTTCTGCAATTCCTACTTATACTCAACCATCAATTATAGAATAATGTTTTTAGTAAAACTACTTCCATGTTTTGTTATTTTGTTTATTATGAAGCATTCAGCAGGGTGGGTCATGCCAACTGACTAATGAGACTTACTGAGTTGCACTGTCAAGTCAAAGATGTTTTGGAATTAGGGACACAAAAGCACAACTTGTTAGACCCCTGTGGCTCACTAAGATTTCTTAGTGAATTAATAAGTCAACTGATCAGACAATTGAAACTATATGGGAAAGATAAAGTCAGAGCCAAACTTGATTTGTAGACTGAGCAAATGGAACCTCATTCCTTTGCTACTGCTGGACTGCTTGGAGCTCACAAGAACCACAGAATTCTAAAAACTGCAGAGACATTTCATGGAATGGAAAATCACAATTTCAGACAGGATCCATACGTTGTTGATGAGTTTAAAAGATATTTTAATTTTCCATACCTGCCTTTGGAAGATAAAGTATCAGGATGTGTCTGAATTACCAAGTATCTGCTCTTTGAGTGTGGTTCAGTTTTAGAATTCTGAAGCTAAGCATATGAACCCTAAAACTATCTTAAAATATTTTATCAGTGCTGGGGTACGTGGGTGGCTCAATTGGTTAAGCGTCTGACTTCAGCTCAGGTCACAATCCCACAGTTTGTGGGTTCCAGCCCTGCGATGGGCTCTGTGCTGACAGCTCAGAGCCTGGAGCCTGCTTCAGATTCTATGTCTCCCTCTCTCTCTGCCTCTCCCCTGCTCGCTCTCTCTGTCTCTCTCTCTCTCTCTCAAAAATGAATAAACATTAAAAAGTGTTTTTTAAATACGTTTTATCAACAGGTAGTATTTGAGTTAAACCAGCTCAATAAAAATGTATTTATAAAATGAAACCCAACTGGGGAGTACTATTAAGAATGTTAACCTGTAATTGAGATGTGCCATAATTCTTGAGAATGTCAGTCTGTGAAGTACCAATATTTTTTATGAATGATTAAAATTGATCCCTGATTAGCTTCAAGCTGAAAATATCATTGTTCTGTAAGAATAAATTTAAGAATCTTATTAAACAGGCTGCTTACATTTTATTCTAAAATAAGCCTAACACTATAGCTAATAGGCTACATGCTTCATTCTTATTTTTAATAGAAATCCATATGCCTTATAGATAAATAGATTTGTGATCACGGGCTCTAATACTACAAATAAAGGTGGACACTTCTACTCTATATTAAGCTCCTCATTAACTGGTAAAACACATAAAGTACCCAGAGAGAAAAAAGTAAGACGAATAGTCGTATATCTTGCCAAACCCATCCAGATTTTGAGATATTACAACAACAAGGATCTAAGGGGGGGAAATCTAAAATACAGCAGAAGAAAAGCTAAACAAGACATTTTATTTTGGTTTAGTAATTAAATGTCAGCCCAAACTCAAAATATACAGTGTTTTAGGAAAGATAAAGGCTTAAATGCCTTACAAATGGGATAGTATGTTTATAGGACTCATTACTCTAAGAAAAACCACAGGTTCAAAAATATAAACATGCTCCACAAGGGTTTAAATAATTCATAAGTAATAAACTCATAACAGATCTTAGGGCAAGAAAGGGAATTCCAGAGACATTCCTAGCCTCTGAGGTCAGTATCACGAAAGGCAAAGATTTTACAAAGAAAACTGTCCATTTTTTAGGGAGGAACACAAAAGCTAGAACTCACTGTCTGCCCTGAATGGCATTTCTTCTATTCATCCACACAATCACTCACTCATATACCCACAGCAAGGTACTGAATACTTGCTATTAGTCAAAATCTATACTAGATATTGGGAATAGCGGAACAAGAGACAAGAAAAACAAATCCAGGTGTTTTCAAATGATCCTTTTTTTCTTTCCAAACAAATGTTTCTATAGCAAAATAGTAGAACCATATGGTAAATATACTATTTTGGCATGTCTATATATTTAATGCCTTCTTTTTTCCCTGCTGAGAAATCTTTAGCTGTGTTATTCAGAGCAAAGAAACCAGCAATAGGGAGAATCCACACGGTGAATATGTTCTCTCCCCCAATCTTCTACCTTTTAATAATTACAACTGGACATAAAACTTGTTCTTAAATAGAACTTTATTCTCATCCTGTTCAAAATGTAGCTTCAATACTGAGCAAATATGAAGCCTTTACCACAGAGGGACCTGGCTAGGTTCCCACTCTTGGAATGAGGAGAGAGATCAGCCACACTGATTTGTCCAGTGCTCTTGTAAAATGGCATGTATTTTTAGTTTATACAAAGTTTGGCATATATTGAATCTCAGGTGTAAAAGAAGGGGCTTCAACACACAAGCCAAGTAATTATAGACTTTTATAAGGAACATGAAGAGAAAAGACTTCTCCTCAGAGTTTTGTAAAAACAAGCCATATGGTCTTAGGTAAACCACTTCACCCTTAGTTGTTTGTAAAGTAGGGATGAAGAAACCTGTTCCACCTCCCCATAACACTGTTGTAAAAATGCTGAAATACTATAATAAATGCAATATTATGATGAGGTCCCAGCCAGGGGAATTCTATTCATAGGAGTCATTTTTTAAAGGTATATAATAAAATAGGTTTATCTTCAGAAGAAGGACAGTTCACAACATGTCTTGGAAATGAAATCCACTTTGAGGTAGCCTGCCTGGTTTGTCTAGGGTTCATACTCCCAGGAGAAAGCCAAAACAAATGCAGCAGATAATCTAAGAAACCCCAAGAGCTGCATCCGTCTCTCCACCTCTCTCTTTAACAAGGAACTCATTACTTTGACCTCTTCCCATTCCAACTTTTCTTGTCCCCTAACAGAATACACTTGCTACTTTTTATTCAGGGATAATACTGACTCTGAACATTCTCCTTTAGTCTTGAAAGGCCTGTCCAGTAATTATTACAAGTCCTTGTATATTCCAATATTATCTGCAATTACACTTTCTCTATCAAATCTTCTCGTAGAAGGGGAACGAAATTGTTTTGACCTAACCTTGTTTAAAAACATCCAGAATGGCTCAAAATCCTATGTAGTCAGGCAAGGAAGCACCTAACTCTCCCACCACCAGACTCCAGATCTCTAAAGTAGAGTGGGTCAAACAGAACCAGAACATCTATGGAGCTACAAGATGAAACAAAAATATTGGAGGTGATATTGATCTGGACTCTACGGATCCAAAGAGTTTTGAGGCTTTTCCACATTAGGACATCTCTTGAAGGAGACACTTTGAGTCCATCGCTAATATAACACAGAGCTAAGAGTGCTCACCTTAGTATCTGCCATAAAAATTAATGAACTCCAAAAAGATGTGTCATTTTCTTAAATTTTTTTTTTTACATTTATTTATTTTTGAGAAACAGAGTGAAACAAAGCATGAGTGGGGGAGGGGCAGAGAGAGAAGGAGACACAGAATCTGAAGCAGGCTCCAGGCTCTGAGCAAGCGGTCAGCACAGAGCCTGATGCGGGGCTCAAACCCACAAACTGTGAGATCATGACTTGAGCCAAAGTTGGATGCTCAACCGACTGAGCCACCCAGGCACCCCGGATGTGTCATTTTAAATGACATAGTTATTCAAAAGGAGTACCTATGGGATTAAGGTAAGTACTGTACCAAATAAATTTCTATGACCAATTAATTCTCACATTCACCCACATCACTTTTTTTGCTGTTGTTTTACCTTTAATGTTTATTTATTTTTGAGAGAAAGAGGGACAGAGTGCAAGTCAGGGAGGAGCAGGGAGAGGAGACACAGAATCGGAAGCAGGCTCCAGGCTCTGAGCTGTCAGCACAGAGCCTGACATGGGGCTCAAAAGACGGGAGTCGAAGGTGGACACTTAACTGACTGAGCCACCTACGCTCCCCCACATCAATTACTTTTTAAATTAAAATGATAATTCTTATAATAGTATGCCAAACTGGCAATAAAAACAATACTATGTATACCTATTCTTCCCATGAAAATATCTCTCATCTTAAAAATTAAAGCATAAACAGTACCATCTTTAAAGGTTTGTTTTTTTTTTTTATAGAAATGGCTTTTTTAAATTTTTTTTAACGTTTATTTATTTTTGAGACAGAGAGAGACAGAGCATGAATGGGGGAGGGTCAGAGAGAGGGAGACACAGAATCTGAAACAGGCTCCAGGCTCTGAGCTGTCAGCACAGAGCCCGAAGTGGGGCTCAAACCCACGGACCGCAAGATCATGACCTGAGCTGAAGTCAGCCGCTTAACCAACTGAGCCACCCAGGCGCCCCTAGAAATGGGTTTCTAAGGGCACTTGGGTGGCACAGTTGGTTAAGCATCTGACTCCTGATCTTGGCTCAGGTCATGATCTCACAGTTCATGAGTTCAAGCCCCATATCCGGCTCTGTGCTGATGGTGCAGAACCTGATGGTGCAGAACCTGCTTGGGATTTCCTCTCTCCTGTCTTCCCGTTCCCCACTTGTGCACACACACTCTCTCTCTCTCCCTCTCAAAAAACAAACAAACAAACAAAAAACTTTAAAAAAATTTTAAAAATATAAACGTTTTTGAAGTTCACCTAATTAATTTGGCAGCTTCCAGCTCGTCAGCAGTTGGTAAAGAAGTCATCTTCAAGAAAACCATGTCAAATGGGCAATTCTCCAGAAGTGCTGCTGCCCCCTCCACATCTCTGATGGTTATGGAGACTTTTGCAATATGTGAAAAGGATTTCTGCGCAATATCAGCCAGGTACTGAACAGTGACATCTCCAACTAATAAGAGGTCTATTTTTGCCTGAAAGAGAAGGAAAAAAAGCAGAAGTACCACATAATTCATATCTGAGCACAGAGAAGGTGCCATGTATGAGAGGATAAAATAAAGGTGACAAATAATACCATGACTGACTATACAAGCAGACTGAATGGTCAACGATAAGCACCTCAGGGACAGGAACTAGTAGTTTCTTGTCCTCAGTACTTAGGGTAGTGAATAGATCTGATGGTCATGCTATTTTTTTAAGGTTTTTAAATGTTTATTTATTTTTGAGAGAGAGAAAGAGAGAGAGTGCGAGGAAGGGGCAGAGAGAGGGAGACACAGAATCTGAAGCAGGCTCCAGGCTCTGAACTGTCAGCACAGAGCCCGAAGCAGGGCTCAAACCCATGAACCATGAGATCATGACCTGAGCCAAAGTCCGATGCTTAACCAACTGAGCCATCCAGGTGCCCCGAAGGTCATGCCATTTCTAAAAGTTCTGCCTACAAATAACTATTCTACTGTGATTTTCCTCCCAGTTTCTTTTTCATTCTAGGAATAGACAGGATTCTTAAGGCCCAGTTTCCCAATCACTCATCCTGCTGGAAAGTGTTTACTAATGAGAAAAAAACTGGTGATTCTCCTAAAGCACTTGTTTTAATGAAACACACATTCCAGAGAACAAAGTAAGATTTAAATTCCTAAATTCCAAGAGATACTCACAGTCTTTTCTGTAAATGGAATATACATGCCATTCAAACTTCATTATTTTAGAGCCAAAAAGCATCTTTCTTTCCTTTGGGGGTTATTTTCAAGCACATTCAATCAAGAAAAATATAATTTCCATCTTCACCTTTTATTTTCCTATGTTTTATTCTCTACAGCTATTGAACATAATCCACTAAAACTGTCAAAGAAGGGCGATGCTTAAATTAGTGGAAACAGCAGACACTTGGAAATGGCAGGCCACAGGTCCGCATGAGAAAACAGATTTGGGAGCTGACCAGAATTGAAGCCAAAAGAAGTGGGTGAAGGAGTTGGAAATACCTAGGAAGAGAAAGGCAGCTTAGGGCGCCTGGGTGTCTCAGTCGGTTAAGCATCCGACCTTGGTTCAGGTCATGATCTCACCATTCATGAGTTCAATCCCCACGTCAGGCTCTGCACGGACAGCACGGAGCCTGGAACTTGCTTCAGATTCTGTGTCTTCCTCTCCCTCTCTGCCCTTCCCCAGCTCACGCTCTGTCTCTCTTGGTCTCTCAAGGATAAATAAATGTTAAAATAAATAAATAAATAAATAAATAAATAAATAAATAAATAAAGACAGAGAGAGAGATTGAGAGACACAGAGAGAGAGACAGAGAAAGGCAGCTTGCCAAAGATACAACCCTTCAGAGCAGGATGCTCTTGAAGGTGGCCCACCATGGAGTATCCCCTCTGCTTCACCCGGTGTCCCAGGGGCTGCTGAAGGGAACTTAGGAGGTGCAAGAAACTAGTGAGGTTTAAAGTAAGTAAAACTTTGGCCCTTCTTATTTCTGCCTTCTAATTTTCTTCCTTCTGTTAAAAAAAGAAAAGAAAAGAGAAAAGTGAGTCTTCTTTTATCCCTCTCTCATATCCTAATTTAATCTCCTCCTCAGAAGCAACCACTGTCAATGATTTTGTCTATATCCTTCCAGATGAATTCTTTTTTTTTTTTTTTGCTTTTCATTTTTTCCCTGTTTTTTTTTAAATTTTATTATTTTTTAAAAGTTACATCCAAATTAGTTAGCATATAGTGCAACAATGATTTCAGGAGTAGATTCCTTAGTGCCCCTTACCCATTTAGCCCATCCCCCCTCCCACAACCCCTCCAATAACCCTCAGTTTGTTCTCCATATTTATGAGTCTCTTCTGTTTTGTCCCCCTCCCTGTTTTTATATTATTTTTGTTTCCCTTCCCTCATGTTCTCATCTGTTTTGTTTCTCAAAGTCCTCATATGAGTGAAGTCATATGATTTTTGTCTTTCTCTGACTAATTTCACTTAGCATAATACCCTCCAGTTCCATCCATGTAGTTGCAAATGGCAAGATTTCATTCTTTTTGATTGCCGAGTAATACTCCATGGTATATATATACCACATCTTCTTTAACCATTCATCCATCAATGGACATTTGGGCTCTTTCCATACTTTGGCTACTGTTGATAGTGCTGCTATAAACATGGGGGTGCATGTGTCCCTTTGAAACAGCACATCTGTATTCCTTGGATACATGTCTAGTAGTGCAATTGCTGGGTCGTGAGGTAGTTCTATTTTTAGTTTTTTGAGAAGCCTCCATACTGTTTTCCAGAGTGGCTGCACCAACTTGCATTCCCAACCTTCCAGATGAATTCTATGTTAATCATATAACAGGTATATACCTTTTTTTCATAAAGGAGATATTTTTAAAAGTGAGTTTCTTTTCTCACTGTAGTTCAACAATTCCTCAGAAATTCCAGTTCACTAGGAACATTTTCACTTCCCAGGCTGTTAAAGATTTACTCTCTTAAATACACGTTTTCTATCATTTGTTGGGATCTGGAGTAGAAGAAGAACGTGTACTCATCTGTCATCTTGATCCAATCTTCCTCATTTATGAGGATAGTAACTTATCAAACCATTGTTGTTATAATGCTGTAATGAACACCTTTGTGTACATATGTATTTTTAGTCTCATTAAATTCAAAGTAAACCATGGACAACTTATGATGGATCTAATATGAATAACGGACAGGGCTGAATCAAAGAAATAAACAAGATTACTGTTTAAAAGAATGAAAAAGAAAAATGTGGCATGTACAAAGAATATTATTCAGCCTTAAAAAGGAACTGAATTCTGATACATGCTACAATGTGAGTGAACCTTGAAAACATTATGCTAAGTGAGAAAAGGCAGACAAAAAAGCAGAAATGTTGAATTATTTCATTTATATGATGTCCCTAAAATAGGTAAATTCAAAGAGACAGAATATAGAATAATGGTTACCACGGGCTGGGGGCAGGGGAAAATGAAGAGTTAGTGTTTAATGAAATACAGCATTGTTTTGAATGAGTTTTTAGAAGTTCTGAAAATGGGTAGTGGTAAAAGTTGCAAAGCATCATAAATATACTTAATACCACTGTACACTTAGAAATGGTGAAAGTGGTAAATAGTATGTTATGTATATTATACCCCAATTTTAATAAAAAGGAATGAGGCGCTAATACATTCCACAATATGGGTGAAGCCTGAAAACTTTATGCTAAGTAAAAGGAGGCTATAAGAAAAGACCACGATTCTATTCACATGAAATGTCCAGAGTAGACAAATCCATAGAGACAAGTACTTTAGTGCTTACCGGGGGGGATACAGAGGTTGGAGTGACTGCTAATGGGTACAGAGTTTCTTTTTGGGATGAAGAAGATGTACCAACACTTACTGTGGTGATGTTGGTCCAGTTCTGTGAATAGCAACCCTGGAAGTGTATACTTTAAACGGGTGAATTGCATGGTTATGAATCATGTCTCAATAAAAGTTTATTTTTAGGGGCGCCTGGGTGGCTCAGTCGGTTAAGCGTCCGACTTCGGCCCAGGTCATGATCTCACGTCCGTGGGTTCAAGCCCCGCGTCGTCGGGCTCTGTGCTGACAGCTCGGAGCCTGGAGCCTGTTTCAGATTCTGTGTCTCCCTCTCTCTCTCTGACCCTCCCGCATTCATGCTCTGTCTCTCTCTGTCTCAAAAATAAATAAACATTAAAAAAAAAAAAAGTTTATTTTTAAAGGAAAATAAATGGAGGAATAAATACATCTTTGTACAAGTAAGTCTAAGTCCTAGTGCCAAAACTGTAAGATTAAAAGGTAATTTTTTGCTTTTGTTTCTCAACTTAGATACTGCCAAATTGTTCTTCCCAAAAGACAGAAAAATCCCCAAGAGTGTACAGGAGTACCATTTCCCCAATCCTTAATAAGACTGTTTATTAATTTTCTTCATTTTTGCCAATATTGTGAGGAAAAAAAACCCAAACTTCCTTTTTGTTTGCGTTTTTCTGATTAACTGTGAAGTTGGGTATCTTTTCATTATCGTGGCAATTTCCACTTCTATTTATTGCATATTCTATTTATTATGCTTGTCTATTTATTATCTTTTTCTAGGTTCCTATCTGTTGTTTATCTTCTTCTTATTGCTCCATAGTTTATATATTCTGGATATGTTAACTACCTTCTTCTATTTGTCATGGCTTTTAACTTTGATTACAAGGTCTGTCACAAATAAATGTTTAATATTTAGTAACAGCCACCTACTGTTTCTTTATGGGCTTGGTGAATTTCATCTTGCTTTCAAAGCCATCTCTATTTACATTATTAAAATATGTTTTCATAGTGTGTTCTAATACTTCTATGGTGTTTTTTTTTTTCGCATTTTGCTTTTTATCTCATATGGAATTTATTTGGTGATGTATCTAATTTCATCTCTTTCAAATGCAGGGCTAATTACCCAAGTAGCCTTACTGAATAGAGTAACCTTCTCCCAGTATTTTCAAATGCCACCTTTATATATATGCATGTACGATTTTCTGGGCTTCATTCTGACCCACTGATCTATTTGCCTATTCCTAATTAATACGACACTAATTGCTAGCTTTTTATATCTTTCATATTTGATAGAGCTTATCGTTCCCTCCTTGCTATCCTTCAATTTGGTTCTTAGATATTTCCCACAATTTCTCCTCCAACAGAATTTTAGCATCAGGTTGTCAAGTTCCATAAAGAAGCCTGTGAAAATGTTGATTGTGGCTGCATTTATTTTACAGATTAATTAGGGAATATCATTCCAGTATTAAATCTCCCTATTTAGGAAGTAGGACTTAGAGAACTCAGGTCTTTTTTAAATGTAACCTTCATACAGATTCTGCACATGTCCTCATGTTTATTGCTAGATATTTGAAAGTTGAGGAGTCATTGTAAAGGGGATAGCTTTTCTCACTGTATTTTCTGATTGATTATAGACAACACAGAGCTACTGACTTCTGTATGAGGAATCTGCTTCAAGAACCTTATGGTACTCTCTCTTTAGTTTCAATATACTTTAGTTGATTCTTCTGAATTTTCTAGGAATATAAATAATCATTCAGTTTTCAAAAATGACATTTTTGTCTCTACACCCAGAATTTATGCTTTTTATTCACTGATCTTAAAGCACTGGCTAGAAATCCAAAACAATGGTGAATATAAGGAGTAACAATGGGTATTCTTACTTTGTTCCTGAGTTTAGTGGGAATATTTGAAATGTTTTTACCACTAAATATGATGCAGAAGGTTTTTGGTCACTACCCTCTACCAAGTTAAAGAAGTTTCTTTCTACTTGGAGGATAAGAATTTTAAATCAGAAATGGGTGCTGAAATTTATTAAATATTTTAATATCAACATGATCCTATTTTTTCTCCTTTATTCTGTTAGGTAGTGAATTACATTAGCAGATTTCCTAATGACAAGCCATCATCGCCTTGCTGGGATAAACCTATACATAATGTGTAATAGACTAAATTCATTCGTATTATTTTAAATTTTTCCATCTATATTCATGAGCAAAATAGGATACGATTTTGTTTCATTATATTGTCTTATCTGGGTTGGGTATCATCAGGATTATGCCAGCTTTGAAGAGTAAAACAGAAAGCTTCAATATTATTTTATGGTCTTGAATATTTTATAAAACCGAATTATCTGCTTCTTGAAATTTAGGTAAACAGCATGTCTGCAGAATCTGGGCCTGAGGCCATTTAGAGAGATGGGTTTTAGAGTATCTTTTACAGTTCCTTAATGACTACCAGTAAATTTAAATTTTCTCCCTTAAGTGAATTTTGTTCATATATTTTTTTAATTCTATTTTATCTATCTTTTCAAATATATTAATTTTTAAATGTATATAATACTTACTGTTTGTGTTGAGTTATTCTTGCTAACTGGAAATTAATATATAATAAATCTTTTCTATCTTCTTTTTTATGGTAATGCTTTATTAGAGACTATAGAAGTGCATGGTCCAAATGATAGCCACATGTGGCAATTTATTTACACTTATGTTAACTAAAATTAAAGTTTGAAACTCACTTCAGTTACACTAGCCTCATTTCAAGTGCTCCATATCTATGTATGACAAATGGCTGCCATATCAGACATAGAATATTGTCATCACTGCATAAAGTGCTTTTGGATGGCACAGTCCTCCAAGTGGCATTCTACTGTACCCCACAGATTTTCATGTATATTACGTTTGTGTTCATTCATTGCTAGTATGTAATTTCACTTTATACTTCCATTTTAACCTAGGAGTTGCATTAAACATCTATATAAAAATGTTTTTAATTTTCAAGATTATGATATTTTTGGTTTTGGTTCTTAATTTTTTTGTCTATTGACAAAATTTCTTCTTTCAGTGCATTGTCAACAGTGAATGTATCCTGCATGACTACTTCTTAGAATTTATTTTCTTTGTGGCGTAATATATAGTCATTTTTTGTTAATGTTCCATGGATACTTGAAAATAATGTGTATTTTCTGCTGGGCACAGAACTTGTTAATTGTTTTCTTTCTTACTTTAGGTCTACTTGAAGTTTCAGTTTATGGCATGTATCAACATCTCTCCTTTCTAATTATGGTTTGTGAATTTATCAATTTCTCCAACTATAGACTCTAATTTGGGGTTAGATATATAAAGATTCATGATAATTATATTCACATAAAACATAATATTTAATATATATTAAATAACACGTTATATAGCATATTTTAAATACTATATCAAGAATATCATATATTGATAATTATGTCTGTTATATGGACAGAAAACTATATATATGAAATATTCTTTGTCCTTTTTAATGTTTTTTACTTGAAATTTTTTTCTGGTATACAGTAGTTTTTCATATCTCTTTATTTTGAGCTTTTCTATATATCATTTTGATTTTGTGTGAATTTTGTAAATAGAATATATCTGAATTTTTAGGTTTCTTTTCACGATATGTGACTTTAGTTTTAATATAGGAATTTAATTAATTTCATTAATGGCATTAACTAATGTACATTAATATCAAGTAATAACATTAATTGTGAAACATTTATAACTTAACCTGAAGTGGTCTTATTCCCTTCATTTGTTATTTCACATTTCCTATCCATAGTAATTTTGTTTATTTTTCCTTATGCCTTCTGTTAGGCTGATGGAATTTTCCTTTTTCCCCTCCTGCTGTTCCTACATTACTTTGGGAGTTAAGGCCCTTATTTCTATTACTTAATAGTGGCATTTGGGCCCACAATTCAGTGCCAGTTTTACCTGGTAAATACTTCTTTTTTTTTTTTTTTTTTTTAAACATTTATTTATTTTTGAGACAGGGAGAGACAGCATGAACAGGGGAGGGTCAGAGAGAGAGGGAGATACAGAATCTGAAACAGGCTCCAGGCTGTCAGCACAGAGCCTGATGCGGGGCTCGAACTCACGGACCGCGAGATCGTGACCTGAGCCGAAGTCGGACGCTTAACCGACTGAGCCACCCAGACGCCCCTACCTGGTAAATACTTCCAAGGTCAAAATCCCGGGCCTCTGAACCTTGAAGCTATTGGTCCATTTTCTTCTGGCATCCAGTTGTTAATAAAAATAAGCTGCTTTGCTTTCCTTTCAGTGCTTTTCTCATTATGCTGTGGGTTCTGATAGTTTGGGAGGATGTGTCTGGATATAGATCTTATTCATCCTACCTGGCACTCAGTGGATCTTTGGCTTTGGAAGTTTCCTTCTGTTTCTCTATTTCCTCCTGTCTTCATCTCTCCTAGATGCAGGACATCCACAATTGATCCTTCATGGCTCAGCTTCTCTCAGAGATAGTCCCTTAACTTTATTTTTCATATCACCAGCTCAGTCTTAAGTCCTTCCAAAGATTGTTATAATTTCAGTTCGTTTAATGTGAATTGCTCCCTTCTAAGATTTTTCATTTTTGGTAATTCTTCACATCCTGCTATTTTTAGGATGTGATATCCTCACTGAGAATACAAATTAGAATTTTAAGTTTGTTATATCCCCTTACTAACTTGTCTCTGGAATAGTTGTGTCCAGTGGCTGCATTTGTGTCTAGTTCTGTTAATGTCTGGAGATCCTTGGTTATTTGAACATAAATATGAATCAAGGACTAAGTCAATGTGTATAAGTAATCTCAGCGGCTGCCTCCTTTGAAGGGACAACTGACTGGGGTTTGGCGTAAGTGGGCAGGACAGTGGAAGCAAGGCTGGAGAGCAGAGAGGCTGAGACCAGCTAATTGTCAAAATAATAATAATGGCAGGCATTACTCTGAAGGCCAAGCAACAATAGTTTATTTCCCTCCTGGGCAGAGCTGCCTCCTCGTCAGTTATAAAGATCTGGAAATGACCAACACCAGGAACCCGGGGGCCATATGTCGTCCATTCTCTTTAGGATGAAGTAGGTGTGAACTGGGAGAGTCAAGGGGTAAAGAAATGCAGAGGCCCACGTGGCCCAGGTGCTCTGCATACAGCTAATTTATCACCAGGTGAGCACCCTCTGGTCAACTTTCATCTGTTTCTTCTAACATTCAGCCAGAGCTACTGTTAGTATTGTTTTTGCCTTTGCCCTTCTTCTTTAGGTCTTTTAAGCTGTGGTTTTTCTACTTTTCTTTTAGTGGCAATTTCATTCCATCTGCTTTCTAAGTTTCAAGTTTTCCTGTGGTTTTTTTTCTTCATGGTCAGAGACAAGCTGCTTTGTTCAAACCAAGATCCCAAGAAGGACTATGCATTACATTTGGTTAGGTTACTCTTGGACCTCTAATTTGGAATACCTGCTCCCTGGTCCCCCTGCCACACACACACCTTCCCCCCCCCCCCCCCCCCCCCCATGATTTTTTTCTTGCTGAAGGTATCAGCACAGGTTTAAGTATCTCCTGCTCTGGGTCAGGTCAGACCAGGAAGTTGACATGTGCACTCCATTCCTCATCAGGAGTCAATCGGATTTACCTGCCCCACCCTGTTTCAAACAGGATAAGAATTCAAACTCCTTAGCACAGCCTTTCAATAGCTTAATATCAACCCATGTCACCACCTTATTTCTTTCCACTGCCCTCAAATGCACTATGATCTAAGAAGACAGCAAAACACTTTCAAATGAGCTTTGAAATTTGGAATTTCTACAGTAGAAAATATCACGACCCTTTAGTGCGTTTCCTTTTCATTTTATAAACATCTCGCATTTCCAATAGCGCTTTAGGAGCAACGTGGGACTCAAAAAAACCACTGTGATGCTTTTGTGTGCGGATTGTTTGTGAAGCTCCATGGTAGCACAGGATTACTTCCATCAATATATTCCCTTGTGAACAAAATGCCAAGAATTGAAATGCTCATTAACAAGTGGTCATAAAAGGATTATAGTTTTGTTTTTTAATTCACCTGGTTAACTAAACCTATGAACGTCCAAAACTAATCATTTAATTAACCTTCCAAACTGAGATACTTTTGAGAATGAAAGGGGGAGCTAATAATAATTACACTAAAATAACACATATAAAACAAGGTGTCCTGGGCTATGAATAACTTGTAAAGCTTTCTACCAAGATTTATTTTCTCTTTCCTTTAAAACACCCACCACTTTGCATCTGCTTAAGTTTGACTGATATCTATTTATTCTCTCCACAGATGTTTTTTGAGCCCTTACTACAAGGCAGATGCTGTACTGGGAACGCAAAGTGGACAGAGAGGGTCCTGCCTTCATGGGGCTGACATTCTAGTAATCCTTTTTTTCTGCTACTAAGAATAGCTTTCATTCTTTGGAGCACAGGAAGAATGCGTCTCAGTTCCACCAAAGCTACTACTGATTCTCTTTAAACAGCTGGATGCAGTGTGGGAAGAGGGCAAAGGCTTTCCATGCACGTAGGCCAGGGTCTGTTGCCTAGGTCAGCCACTTACTAGTGGTTTTAAGTAAGATACTAGTGATCCTCATCTGGGAGTTGAAAATACTTAAATCCTGACTGTTATAGGAAGAAATGTTGGTACGATGCCCTGTAGGTGGTATTGCCATGTTTTCTCAATAATATCAAACCTGAGCAGAGACAACATCAAATCAATATGATGAGGAAGGGAGGAAGTAGAAGGGGAAAAGAAAATGTGTCTGAAGACAGCCCTAAATCAAATGGGTCTTTGCATTACTTTAGCCATAGAGAAGGGGAAACAGGGCCCACAGTAAATAAAAGGTAAGCCTTGAATAACAAAAACCAGCTGCTAACTTAAACCCTTTCCTACTAGCTCTGATGCTTCTGACTGCAATATTCCCTGCTGAGGCTCAGTGTCCAACTCCCCCAGAATCTCTCAGCTAGTATTATGGAGAAGTCAAGAGTAAGCTCTGAAGAGCAGGACACAGGTACTGGAGAGAAATCTGAGAGGAAGTAGGAAAAATCCAGAAAGGGATGAGAAGGTGCAGTACCAGTAACAGGCTGTTTTGCACAGGAGTCTATAGTTCTGTGCCATGGTGCAAGGCATTTCACAGAGTAACAGCGGCTCTGGAGGGGTGCCTGGGTGGCTCAGTAGGTTCAGCATCCGACTTTGGCTCAGGCCATGATCTCATGGTACGTGAGTTAGAGCCTCCCATCAGGCTCTGCACGGACAGAATCCCAGTGTCTGGGATTCTCTCTCCTTCTCACTCTGCCCCTCCTACCCTCCCCACTCACTCTCTCTCTCTCTCTCAAAATAAACTTAAAAAAAAAAAAAAAAAAAAGCAGCTGTAGAAAGAAAGGACTTGCTCTCCTGCCAAAGGCTTCCTCCTCTGCCCTACAAAATCAATGCCATAACACACGTGGAATGTTAATAATCAGACAAATTAGAACACTGCCCTAGTCCACTATCCCAAGGTAACTCGAATTAACTGAATAGCTTCTAATCAACTTAAATCTGAATATTCATTAAGTTAAAAATATCTTGTTGGCAATATAATATGAACACAGGTGGTGAGAAAAATCCACTGATAGCAATAATAAAAGGGAAATGAACAAAACTTTCTAGTATATTCTGCTTTGGGAAACTGCCTTTTCTAGTATATCCAAGATTTTCACCTGAGTATCACAACTTCAACGGATGCTTAACTTCGTGTGGTGGGATTTTTTTTTTTCTATTTGAATTGATTACTGCACCTTTTATTTAAAAAAAAAAAAAAAAGGAATACATATTCATTGGGAAAGATAGGAAAAAAATTTTTAAAGCCTAACGAGGAAATAAAAAGCATTTGTAATTTCACACTTGGGGATAAATACTACTAACACCTTGGTGTAGATCTCTGAAGTGTGGGCAGTTTTTAGATTTCGACATCATCATCACCACTGGTCTTTATCCACTCAGTTTGATTTCTAAATCACAGTACCACTCAGGGCACTCTAGTCTCTACAATGTTGAAAACACTGGATTTCCATTTGCAATGTGCGGCAGGCTAAACCCTTAATTAGTAACAGCAGGTGCTGAAGTGCTTAAAGCAAATCACTCCTACATTTTAGTGAGTTGTTATTTATGTCACTCTTATCGCCAGGAGCAGTGCTGACAATCAGCAGCAGCTGCATGGGCCAACGCTCTCACAGGGCAATGGTTGGCCTCGAGTTTCCCCAAGAGTCAAGGGATTTAAACAGCTCTATCTGGAGAAACTGATCAAGCTGCTCTTCAAATGCAAACAAAAGATTCAGTTGGGGCTTCAGACTTTCTTAAGGGTAGGAAGCCGAGATTGTTCATGCACTACTAGATAATCAGATATTTCACTCAGAGTTCCATTTCGTGTAGCTTTGCCTAATCCCGCACCTTAAAATACTATTTTTCCTTTGAGTTTAAAGAGGTGCCTCCATTCTGAAATAATTAAGAAAACCTATTAAACCGGTCCACTTCAAAGTGGTAATTTCAGAAAGCTTGTGCTTAAAGCAGAGGAGATTTAAGTATGCAGAACATTCTAAGGGCTAAAAAACTTCAGGCAGCCCAAGAGGCTCGCCTCTCCTATTTCTCTACCAAGATACGTCAAATAAGAAAGCCAACACCAGCTTGCCTTGCTCTCTGGGGTGGGGGAGGTTTTATGCCTTGCTTCTAGAAAGCTTATCATCACCTTTCATTTTCTATCTACAACAGTCACGGAAATGATCCTGTGCTTCTTTCTGCTAAGGGGAAGATAAATCAGGTGCCTTCAAAAGAGGCCAGCGGGCTTTTTGAGTCCCCTGGAGGTGGGAGGACGTGTGAACAGCACAGATGCCTTTTCCCGCCAACGGCTTTGGTTTCCAGGCACAACTGCCTGTTTGGGTGGAAGCCCGAGGAAGGACGTGCGAGGACTTTTTGGACCCCGTGCCCGTAAGCAAACTGAAAAAAGCCTGCCAAGCTGTGCGGAGACAAGAATGCTCAAAATAAATTTCCCCATGTTAAATAAACTTCCCGCATTCAAAGTAAAACCAAAGTTGTCGTCATTCACATTCTGTGCAGACACCTACTAGGTTTCGCTCCCGGCTAACCCTCCGAGCGGTCGGCTAGAAAAGCGGAGTTTGGCCGGTGCCGAGGGCCACAGGGGCAGGCCTGTGGAAAACAGCTCAGTTCGGCCTCCCGCCCTGGGCGACTCCGTCCGGGCGGGACCCCCCCCACCCACACCCTCGGACGCCGGCTCGCGCCCCTGGAAGTGGCCCTCCCGGCGCCGCGCTCCTCCGGCGTCCCCTGAATGAGAGATGCCTGTGCGGGCCTAGGGGGCCACCCGGCCCAGGGCCCGCGCGCGGTGATCAACGCAGCTGCCGCCCCTTCCTCCTCCTCTGCCTCTTACCTGGCCAGAGACTCGGCCGCGCTCCGGGCGGGTAATTGAGGCCGCCATGGCCTGTTGCCCACGTGCCGGGTCCTGGGGCAGCCTCACCGCAGGAGGAGCTCGGCCGAGCCGCCGCGTCCCGGACGCCGGCTCGGGCCGCGCTGATGGGTCTCGCGGCCCGCAGCTGTGGGCGCGCACGCCCCAGGCCCGCCTTAAAGTGGCCATGACGCCCGGGGCCGTGCACCTGGGGGTGCTGCAGCCTGCTCCAAGGGGCCCCGCGGGACCTGGGCTGGGGGAGGGGCTCCCGGGGGCTGCCGGGAGGGGCTGTCCGGGGGGCCCTTGGTGGCACGCTGCCCACCCACAGTCCCGGCCCTAGTCCCCGTCCCACGCTCAGGGAGGTCACGGCCCCAGGCCTTAGTAGAACTGCCAGGAGAAGGCGGAAGCACTGCCTCGCCTCAGGCTGCTCTAAAAATCTTTAGGGTATCTTTTGGATCAGCAAGCGGTTTTTTGGTTTTTTTCCCTAGACAAACATGTAGAAGCTAGAGAAGGCGAGTGCTGTTATGGCGTTTTCGTTCCAAAGAAATTAAATATTGTAGAAGTATTTCATTTTGTCCGGTGACTCAGCATTGTCCCCATTTTCTCAACTGAGAAACTTGGACAATTAGAAAGTCTTCTGGTAGCTGCTGTGTAACTCACTTCATTCAGCCTTGGCTGGACGTTTTATTTAGATCTGTTGAGTGCCAGGAGCTGTAGCGGATCCTTTCTCTTATGGTCTTTACTATTGTTCCTGATTTTTCCATTGCTAGAAATTGGGGTTGGGGGCGGGGCGCCGGGACGGCAGCAGAGTGAGGGAGAAGATGGTATCTGGTAATTGTCACTTTGGATTTCCCTAGATTCTTGATCTCACTTTGGATTTCCCTAGATTCTTGATCTCACTTAACATATAATACAAACGTGCTCCACTTGAATTATCAGTGCCTGCTTTCTTGGGCAAGCTTTGATTTCCTGAGCAGGTCCTGCAGTGCTCTGAAGCCCTAATTTTGACCAGGAGAGCGTGTCAAAAATATTGCTGTGATGCTCTGATTTTGATGGGAAGAAAAGGCGCAGATAAATTTCTGATGAAATCATTCTGCAATGTTTTGGGAAGTAAATGTTCACATTTTAATAGTTATGATTTTGGCTCTTTATCGCTTTTCCAGTTAATCAGGAACTGAGTGTCTAGATAAACATCTCTGAGGCACTTTGCTAACCCATATTGGACAAAGGTGAAGCCAAGCCCAAGCCCTGGGTGGGTGTGAACTGAGACAGCTTTGAGCATTTCCCCTCTCTATGGTAATCAGGGCACTGCTCCAGGGGTCTAGATAAGCAAATCTGATTCTAATGCTAACAAAGACATTGTTGGAACTGACACAGACTCATTGTTTTTAAATTTGAGGGGACAATGCCCCTAAGTTTATGTGAGAGGAAGAAATCAACCCTCCAATTATGTGTTGGAGGAAGCAATAAAAAATAATAAATTTCTCCAGGATCCGTAATATAAGATCATCACAAGTTCCCTAAGAATTAATTTGAGATATTTTAATAGTTTCAAATCTAAAAGAAAGACAAAAACAAGCTTACTTTATAAGTGAGCAGGCATCTACTTGAAAACAACTGAGGGTGATTTTGACCCCCAAGGGATATTTGCCAATGTCTGGAGACATTTTTTTGGTCATCACAACTGGCTTCTAATGGGCAGGAGTCAGGGATGCTTGCTGCTAAACATTCTGCAATGCACAAGGACAGCCTCCTATAACAGAATTATCTGGCCCAAAATGTTCTGAGTGCTGAGGTTGAGAAACTACTCTAAACCTTCTAAGTTATAACATAGAATGCAAACCATGTAATTTTTTGTCACCTTTAACATTCTTGAATCATACTCCTATTACTGGGCAGAAAAATGGGCAGATGGATGCTCTCTGTGGTTCCCCAAAATAACAATATGCTACTTATACTCTTGATGGAAAACTGAATATGATGAATTATAAAATAGGACAAGAATAATTTTACACAGAGGAATATATTTTAAAACTTGCACTCAAAATCAAGTTGCTTCTTTAAAAATGATGTTCTGGGGCGCCTAAGTAGCTCAATTAGTTAAGGGACAAACTCTTAATTTCAGCTTAGATCATGATCTCACAGTTCATGGGTTCAAGCGCCATGTCAGGCTCTGTGCTGACAGGGTGGAATTCTCTCTTTCTCTCTCTCTCTGCCCCTCCCCAGCACTCCTTCTCTCTCTCTCAAAATAAATACATAAAAAAAAAAAATAGTATCCTAGTCATTTAAGATTATTAGCATTCATAGTATGCACTTTACATTATTTTCCCTTCCAAATGTGTATTTTTCACAATATGATACAACCTTGAATATGTTTATAAGTACTACAGTATACATGGTCTGTTCAAATGAGCTCTTGTAAAGAACCTATGCTTGAAATGTTAGGAATTTTTCCATCCAGCTTTTTACAGAAACTAATATAGAAAGCTCTCTCCAGTATTGTTATTACTTGGCTTGTTCTCAGAAACACAGAAATTTAGAACTCGACAAGACCCTAGAGATGACCTAATTGCCTTCCCTTTCAAAGATGGTAAGGCCCAAACAATGTTCTCATAAGTAGAACTGTAACCATAGAAGTTGGAAGACAGAGAATTAACTAATTGCAATAATTTTCACTGATAATTTTTACATTTAGCAGTGCACTGAACTTGTTCCAGAACCAGGCTGGAACGCTGGCGGAAAAACCAAGCAGCACTCGGAGACCTTGGTGGATCAGAGATTTACTTCACACCGGTGGGCTCAGAGGAGACCATTTCTCCAAAGATCTGAGCTCCGAATGAAGGGGGGAAAGGTAATTTATAGTTGTCAGCTTCCATATCTGTGGCAGGTTTTTGTGTGTGTGGCAAACAGGGCAAGAAGAACCCGGAAGAGGGGTCTCTAAGCTAGAGACCAGATCTTGTTTTAGTCCCCTTGGACATTTTATGGTGTAAAACTTTATTCATTTCCCCCCCAAACTCACTTTTTAAATCTGTTACAAAAAATGTTAAACACCGTGCTTACATTATCCTTGGAATATTAAATCCGGGAGTCCACCCTAACTTGACTAACCATTGAGTTCTATATAGGATTACAAGCAAGGATATTTTCATAATGTTAACTGAGGAAGGTGATTTTTGCTTCCACTTATGCCATCTTCCCCCTCCTCCTTGCAGGTCCATTATAGAATAGCCAGAATAATCTTTTAAAATATAAATTGAAATATTAACTCCTCTTCTCAAAATCATTCCTTCAGAAAAAACAAATTCTTTTCTATGTCCAGCAAGACTTTATGACTCTCCCCCTCCAACCTTATCTCTTACCATTCTTATGACCTTTCAAGACCTCTAGTCACACTGCCTTCTTCTGAGAATACCAGATAAGTGCAAAGCACTCTGCCGTTGTTCTTCCTTCTGTTTGTAATGTTCTTACCTGTCTTCCCCCCAGATTGCTCCATTTCATTTAAATTTTTGTTATGATGTCACCTCCTCAAACATTCCCTGTCAGAATCTAACCTCTTACTTTATTTTTCATATCACTTTTCTATATTAGAAAGCATATGTGTTTGTTTTTCCTTATCTTTCTCCCCTAAGACAGAGGATCTGTGTGTACTATCCACTTCCATCACGTTGGTCTGGCTCATAGCAGGCACTTATTTGAAGCATGAATTAAAGTTACTTTAGAAGTTGACTGGTATATGTGGACTTGGAATCAGGTCTTTCTGGCTATGATCTGTCCTCTATTTCATAATGCCACTCATTTTGTAGTGGAAACAAAAAGACAAGGTTTGGAGGAAAGGAAAAAATATCGTGTGCATCAAAATGATAAGCTTGGTATCTCAAAGTTGGAACTAGTATAAATTGTGTTGGTTGTGGCCCAGGAAAAATGAAAGATGACTTTTAATCCCATCCTTTCCATATTTAAAAATGTGCAAAGACACCTATGTTTACCTAATTAAATTCCCATTCCTCAGTGTGGCATTAGGGCCCATGTTACCTCACCGATTTGGCTTTCTAGATTCAGCTTTTAATCAAGTTGACTAGGTTTGTTTCTATTCCCTGACAGTGTCCTTGGATTTCCCCCAACAGTGTCCAGTGTAGGAACTCCACAATCAGACTAACCACATTCTCTGGAACTGCAGGGTCAATGGGATCAATCACTTGAAGGCTTAAGACATCCTGAACTACTTCTAAAGGACAGTATTGGCCAGCAAACATCTGTGAGCACAGGTCATTGACTTGGGAACTCCCCTGGGTATTTCCCCTGATCCTTCCCAGCTGCTAATTCATCTATGCCTTGTTCTTTGATTTTGACCTCAGCCTAAAAACTTTACTTGCCCTGTGATCCCTGTGTCAAAGAGGGTAGGACCTCTCCTGCTCACATGCCTCCTTCTTGCCTCTGGCTCAGTTCTCCTAACCAGCAAGTTCAGTTCTGACAACCACATTCCCTGAGCATTCTTTGTCCTGGCTTTCTCTCCCACACTACCGTCTGACTCACGTTCTCCTTTTGTGGGTAATCTGGGGAGACAGGAAAATTCTCAAAGAATTCCTAATTCCATTTTATACCTCTGTTCAACAAGTAGAACTCTGTTTCAGTAGAATGTTAAGGCAGAGGTTGTTTTACTAGACTTCATATCCTGGTATCTAGTATATAGAAGGTGATCAATAAATACATGTTTCCCCCCAATGAAGTAGGAACTGTTGCTAGTAGGCAGTGATAAAGGTCAGAAAATAGCAACTTCTAGTGATGTCCTGCAATCAATTGCACTAAGATGTGACAATTTTCTCATCATCCAATATACCAATATATTTTCTTTTTTTTTTTTTTAATTTTTTTTTTTCAACGTTTTTTATTTATTTTTGGGACAGAGAGAGACAGAGCATGAACGGGGGAGGGGCAGAGAGAGAGGGAGACACAGAATCGGAAACAGGCTCCAGGCTCCGAGCCATCAGCCCAGAGCCTGACGCGGGGCTCGAACTCACGGACCGCGAGATCGTGACTTGGCTGAAGTCGGATGCTTAACCGACTGCGCCACCCAGGCGCCCCTATACCAATATATTTTCAAAACTAGGAGTTAGTTCTACCAAATTAAAATGATGTATATTTGCCTTATTAACCATAAGTCTTTGCAAGGTAATGTGGAGCTATACCAAAGTGACACTATAATTCTGGATGAGGGGGCTCTGTCACACTGATTTCAGAGCGAGGCCAGCCACACTGGTTAATTTGGAGGGCATCCTCCCAGTGCAACAAAACAGCAGAACCATTAGAAGCAGCCTGGGGTTATTGATTAGGCCTCTACTACCTGAGCCTATCACATAGTTACAAAATAACTATTTTTTCTTTGGTCACAATGACTACCAAGTCAAAGTCATGAGGAATTTCTACACAAATAATCCAGACAGTCTTAAAGGAGAGAAGTTTCTTATATGTGAAGGTGGAGGACAAGGTGAAGGAAAAAAGAATGTAGTTCACACTTTCCTTGTAAATATTTAGATGTATAGTCAGCTAGTGTAAATTTTTTTATTATGGAAAATTTCATACACATCCAAGTGTAGATATATTACGGATATACAATATAAAGTATATGAATGTGTATATACCTATGACCCCACCTAACACATACTGCCAATAATTTTGAAATCTTTTTTATGTGCCTCTCCCATTTCCATTCTCTTTTCTCTCTCCCAAGATATAAAGACTACTTACTTATTGATTTTTTTAACTACTAAAACCTAAATGGATTGTGCCCTGAGAAAGAAATAAACCTTTGTGTTAAGCCTCTGAAGTTTGGAATTGTTTCTTGTAGTCATAATTCAGAATAACTTGAATTTAGGTGCTGCATTAACAAAATAGTAAAATAAAACAAGTCTTGTGGCATTAACTTAGCAGATCTGCAGGGGAGGCAGGGAAACAAGCATGAAAGAGAAGGCCTGGACATCCCTGTTACATCCCAGAGGTCCAAGTGGTTACCAAACCTGTAAGTCAAGGAAAAGATGTTCAAAAAAATCTACTACTACCAATTTGTGATGGATGTTACTGACTGCCTTTGACAGGACAGAAGAAAAGATTAGCTTGGGATATTATTAGCCAGTTTGCAAGGAGAAATGAAAAGGAATAGAAAGAATCTGAGGGAGAATCTAGAAATCTGGGGCATTAGAGGGTTGGAAAGGCCAATACCTTTAGACCCCAAAAAGCAAGAGATAAGACAGAAGCATTTTGACCAACAGGAGCCACTAAGACAGCCTTATGGCAAAGATCAGATTATGAGTATTAGATTTACACCCTAACCTATTATTTCAAATAGCTGCAAGGTAGCTGCTGTCAGGTACAGAGAGAAATAGGCCAAAGAAACAAATTATGCTCTGAAATTTATCATTATTATACATGGAATTGACTACTACTTGGATGGAGTTATATTACCCAAGAAACCATAAACTTTGACCAAAAGCCTTTAACTATTTGAACTGTGAAATTCTGTCAGGGCACCCAGGCTGGTTTGTTCAAAAAATGCACACTAGAAGCTGTGCATCCCCAAAGGCAAGCCTAACCTACAACACCCACTTCAACTATCGGCAAGAAGACTGAAAAGAAAAAAACTCACATGGAGTAGTGCCAGAGGTCACCGAGAAAAATGGATAAGAATATTCCTTCCTGGAAGCAAAATCAGAGCCTGATCAAGGAACATCCTCCATTTGCAGAGAAGAGGGCTTTCACCATGTCTACCTAATGGGATTCCATGAGTGCTATGGACCAGTGATGCTGTGCATTCTTCCTTTTCTAAGTAAAAGTGATTAAGGGTATCCTACCCCTCTCACGCATTAGTTGGTGCATTCCAACAATGTTTGGGTGCAGCCTGTGTTTGGCTATCATTCTGTACAGCATTTGCACGAGGCTTAAAAGAACAGTATCCTAGAAAGTCATTGCTGGAAAAGCAAGAGATTCTGTTTAGAAAAAAAAAAAAATCTAGTTATGTTCAGCAAACTGGAAAATATGCTGAGTTGGAACCAATTTAAAAATCTCAATTGACATTCTAGAATTTGACTCAATGATGCAGGCAGGCCAGGGGCCATCACTATCAAGAATCGTTGAATTTATCTCTATGTAGTTTTGAAGAAAGATATCATTAATCTACTGAAAAGAAAAAAAATCCAAATACCTGTAAGCCTTACTAAAAACATTGTTCGGTACTATATTAGTGAGCATCAGTTAACTGCTTCAGCAAGTAAAACACAAATCTCAGTGACAACACATGTGCACATATACATACTCACAAGAGGATTTACTTTTCACATACACCACGATCAAATGAGGGTCACAAGGTGAAATCAATGGATTTGCTATGCGCAATAATTCAGGCACCTATGTTTCTTCCTTCTGTGGCTCTACCATCCTCTGGAGCCGTGGCATTTACTTCTAGACCCTCGACATCCACTCATCACACAAAATTTTCAAAGAGCACAACCAAGAATGATCACCTGGGAGGTTTTCATGGACCAGTCACAGAAATGACATATACAGCTTAGATTATATTGTCCTGAAGTCAGTCACAGGGCCACACCTAGCTACATATAGTGTTTCACAACTGTATCTCTAAACACAGTAGCACACACATCACTCATTACTAAATAGTGTTTTTCACGCATATATCATTAAAAAAAAAAAAAAAAAAGTAGCGTATATACCAGGCACTGGTAAACAATGTGTTTCACACATGGAAAATGTGGCCTAATTCTGTCCTATTAGAAAAAAGGCAACAGTCTGGTAAGCACATAGCAGTCTTCACCATAATCCATCAATTTGATCACCAAATACCCTTTTGTTCCTTTCTTCCCAGGATATACTTACCTTCCCACCAAGAAACACAAGACAAAGCCCTGTCCAGTCATTTTATCCAATATAAATTTTAGTTTAAAATTAAGGTGAGGGGGCGCCTGGGTGGCTCAGTCGGTTAAGCGTCCGACTTCAGCTCAGGTCACGATCTCACGGTCCGTGAGTTCGAGCCCCGCGTCGGGCTCTGGGCTGACAGCTCGGAGCCTGGAGCCTGCTTCCGGTTCTGTGTCTCCCTCTCTCTCTGCCCCTCCCCCATTCGTGCTCTGTCTCTCTCTGTCTCAAAAATAAATAAAATAAATGTTAAAAAAAATTTTTTTTTAAATAAAATTAAGGTAAGAAAAATTTATTTAGGTGATAACATTAAACAAATTGTTATAGACTAAGTAAGATGAGTTTTTATACTGGATTTAAAAATATTTTCCATGTTCTGATGCTCTAAGTTTAAAGGGATGGGTCCTTTACTTCTGGCCTTCATGGAGTATCAAGGGCAAGATTTACCCTCTTGCTGTGAACAAATTAAAAACTGGACAAAATGGGGCACCTGGGTGGCTCAGTTGGTTAAGCATCTGAGTCTTTTGGCTCAGGTCATGATTTCACAAAGTTAAAAACCAGTCAGACCAATGAAAGGTAATTAAATGGTTATAGATTTTTGCTCATACAACTGCAACAAGTTTTCAATAAAACATTTGCGTGTATAAAAAAAAAACAGTCCAACATCTAATGAGAAATTAGTAGGTATGACAAGACACAGAAAATGAAACCCAAAACCATGAGTAAAATCAGCCCCTAGAAACAGACCTAGAAATGACAGAGATAAAGATAAAGGAATTAACAAATAAATATGTTAAAATAGCTATTATAACTACATTTGACTATTTAAAGAGAAACATAAATACATCAAGGGAAATAAAGGATATAAAAAAAGAAAAAAACAAATGGCACAATATCAAGTGTCCTACCACAGGTCGTAATTAAGTCCTGAAAGGAGAGAAAAGGGACAGAAAAACAACTTGAAAAAATAACCAAAAATCTTCCAGATTGATGAAAACTCAAAATCTACAGATCGAAGAAGCTCAATGAACCCTATGCATGATAAACATAACACCACACTGAGACTCATTATAAGCAATTCCTGAAAACCAACGGTAGAAACTCTTAAATAAGCCTATTATAAAAACCACATTATGTACAAAGGAACAAAGAAAAACCACACACTTCTTATCAGAAACTGGGTGCAATCACACAAAAGAATGGAATTTTTAATGTGTTGAAAGACTAATACCATCAACCTACCTTGTTTCCTTCTATTCCAGAAGATTCCTCCTGTCCCTCTCCTCCAGACCCTGGAATCATCATTTTGGGGCCTAATCTTTCCCTGTAGACTTGACCATTAATTTGTGCATACCAGTGAAATTATCTTTCCAAAAGGAAGGTTTTTGCTCCAATTCCTTTAACATTATATAGACAAATTACTCTAGTGCTGTGAGCTACTTTTCAAGACTTTCTTAACTATTTACACACTGGTAAGTCAATATGCATTATCTCAATACCTTGTGATGTTCTGTGATTTCTATAAACTTATTTTTATTACACGAAGGTATCAGAACTGTTGCAATAAAAGGGTTTATACCCCCCTTCTGTGCCACACACACATAAGGTACCTTTGAAATCAATTATTTCTATTTTTATTCTACAAAGTAAAAGCTTGACAGGAAGGTAAGCAAACTTCCCTTAAGTTGGCGTGTTAAAATAGGTTCCCTCGTACTCCACATGTCTCTGCCTCTGCCTTCCCCCTTTTGCTAGATCACCGTTTGGAGCCTAGCTCATGTTCCTCTGTAGAGTTGGATGGTAAATTTGTATAACAGAAACACATCTTTCGGCATCAGTAGACTAAAGTCCCCTTTTTGTAGCCTCTTCTGTAGATATGTTTAAATAGTTAAAATCATATTGCATGTATGACTTTGTACCATTGCGTTAACATCCCAACATTGTCACCCCATGATATTATAAATGGTTTTGCAAACATTCATTAAAGTTAAACAAAATGTATTAAGTACCTGTCATATACTAGGTACTAAGCTAGCTGGTGACAAATGATGAATAAAATTGTCTATTTTAAAGTGCTGGAGATAAATGACACTGAAGTGCTTCACATGTAGGAAATACACGAGGAGAAATAATTTCAATATAAAACAGAAAGTGCTAATTGCAGCATAATAACCATGTGGATGAATCACAATCCACTTATGCATATAATTGTACATTGAGGAAGCCTCCCTATTTTGGTATTAATAATGCTGATAATACGGCTGTCCTGTGTTTTCTATATGCATGATTTTTCATTAGAATAGATTAGAAATACAATTATTGAGTCAATGTATAAACATTAAGGCTTTTCAAGAATATAATCAAATTGTTTTCCAAAAGAACTATATTAATTCATACCCCCACCAGCAGTATACTAGAACTTTTAAACTTCAGATGTACTAGCATTAAAAATTATCTTTTTGAAAACCACTGTTCATTATTTTTTAGATGAAAAATGGTATGTTTTCAGTTTACATTTAACAAATGGCCATTAATAATATTACCCCTGATTTTGTTAGTTGTGGCTACTGGTAAAGCAATAATGTTTTTGAAAGTCCATATTTACAGTCTACATGATACAATTATATTTTAGGAAGTGTTTTTTTGTCTCTAGTGTCCTTATCTGATAAATGAGCAGGGGACTCACAGAAGGGATATTAGCAGTCATTGAATTCAACTTCCACCCACTGCAGGAATTCCTTCTATGATATCCCTGACAAAGGGTCACCTAGCCTTGAACATGTCCAATTAATGCTAAACTCACTGTTGGCTGATTCCCCAGATAATAAGACTTTTCCTGTAACTTAGATAATACTATGAAATTGCTTTGATAAAGTCAAAAGGATGTTCTATAAATTCAAAATTTGTCTAATTCATAAATCAGGTTAATCTGTTAACTTGTTTTTAAAATAGCACCCTACTATCACAATGATATGACCTTACATTCAGATGGTGCTTTATTATTTTAACAATACTTTTTCATACATTAATCATGTTTAGTGACTTTAACAGCAGTTTGTTTTTGTTATTATTTTAGAGAAAAGAGAGAGCAAGCTGGGGTGGGGTGGGGGGAGAGAGAGAGACAGAGAGAGAGAGAGAGAGGGAGAGAGAATCCCAAGCAGGCTCCATGCTCAGTACACAGCCTGACATGGGGCTTGATCCCATGACCCTGGGATCATGACCTGAGCTGAAATCAAAAATCAGACACTCGACCTACTGAGCCACCCAGGCACACCTTAATAGCAGTTTTAGTATTCTGGTATACTCTGCTCTTTTAAAATACCAAAACCCTTAGCATCACTGTTGTCATAATTCTGTTATTCTTGTATTTTTTTAATCTAAATTGTTTAGGGGTGCCTGGGTGGCCCAGTCAGTTAAGCATCTGACTTCAGCTCAGGTCATGATCTCGCAGTTCGTGAGTTAGAGTCCTGCATCAGGCTCTGTGCTGACAGCTCAGAGCCTGGAGCCCGCCTCAGATACTGTGTCTCCCTCTTTCTCTGCCCCTCCCCTGCTTGCACTCTCTCTCTCTCAAAAATAAATAAACATTAAATGTGTTTTTTTAATCTAAATTATTTACATCTTGGAACAAATATTTATAACTCAATTACTCAATTTATGAAAAAAAGACACATAATATATGGTCTATAAGTCTAGACATGTCTTTACTTGTATACATAGCAAAAAAAAAAAAAAAAAATCAAGTGTTTTTAATAAGCTTCTGTTGCAAGAATAGTTTTTAGTCCAAAATAAAGAATTTCTTGTCCACTGAATACAGATATCACAGTACTAAAATTGATATAGATAACTCTGCTTTGGAATGTCTAGCTGCACATGATAGAAGTAATGAAGATGATGAAAACTAGAAATACCTCCTTTGAACAAAACTATATAGCTCTTTATAAATTAAAAAAAATCTTAGTCAAAAATCAAAAGATGTTTCATAAAAATTAAATGCCAACAAACTGGACAACCTGGAAGAAATTGACAAATTCCTAAGCATCCACACATTTCCAAAACTCAATCAGGAGGAAATAGAAAGCTTGAACAGACCCATAACCAGAGAAGAAATTGAATCAGTTATCAAAAATCTCCCAACAAATAAGAGTCCAGGAACAGATGCTTCCCTGGGGAATTCTACCAGACATTTAAAGCAGAGATAATACCTATCCTTCTCAAGCTGTTCCAAAAAATAGAAAGGGAAGGAAAACTTCCAGACTCATTCTATGAAGCCAGCATTACTTTGATTCCCAAACCAGACAGAGACCCAGCAAAAAAAAAAAGAGAATTACAGGCGAATATCCCTGATGAATATGGATACAAAAATTCTCAATAAGATACTAGCAAATCGAATTCAACAGCATATAAAAAGAATTATTCACCATGATCAAGTGGGATTCATTCCTGGGCTGCAGGGCTGGTTCAACATTCACAAATCAATCAACGTGATACATCACATTAATAAAAGAAAAGTTAAGAACCATATGATCCTGTCAATTGATGCAGAAAAAGCATTTGACAAAATTCAGCATTCTTTCTTAATAAAAACCCTCGAGAAAGTCGGGATAGAAGGAACATAGTTAAACATCATAAAAGTCATTTATGAAAAGCCCACAGCTAATATCATCCTCAATGGGGAAAAACTGAGAGTTTTCCCCCTGAGATCAGGAACACAACAGGGATGTCCACTCTCACTGCTGTTGTGTAACATAGTGTTGGAAGTTCTAGCATCAGCAATCAGACAACAAAAGGAAATCAAGGGCATCAAAATTGGCAAAAATGAAGTCAAATTTTCACTTTTTGCAGACCAAAAGTCTGCTACAACGGATGCATGAATTCAGCAAAGTCGCAGGATACGAAATTAATGTACAGAAATCAGTTGCATTCTTATACACTAATAATTAAGCAACAGAAAGACAAATAAAGAAACTGATCCCATTTACAATTGCATCAAGAATCATAAAATACCTAGGAATAAACCTAACCAAAGATGTAAAAGATCTTTATGCTGAAAACTATAGAAAGCTTATGAAGGATATTGAAGAAGACATAAAGAAATGGAAAAACATTCCGTGCTCATGGATTGGAAGAATAAATATTGTTAAAATGTCAGTACTACCCAAAGCTATCTACACATTCAATGCAATCCCAATCAAAATTGCACCAGTATTCTTCTTGAAGCTAGAACAAGCAATCCTAAAATTTATAAGGAACCACAAAAGACCCCGAATAGCCAAAGTAATTTTGAAGAAGACCAAAGCAGGAGGCATCACAATCCCAGACTTTAGCCTCTACTACAAAGCTGTAATCATCAAGATAGCATGGTATTGGCACAAACACAGACACATAGACCAATGAATAGAATAGAAACCCCAGAACTAGACCCACAAAAGTATGGCCAACTAATCTGTGACAAAGCAAAAAAGAATATCCAATGGAAAAAAGACAGTCTCTTTAACAAATGGTGCTGGGAGAACTGGACAGCAACATGCAGAAGAATGAAACTAGACCACTTTCTTACACCGTTCACAAAAGTAAACTCAAAATTGATAAAGGACCTGAATGTGAGACAGGAAACCATCAAAACTCTAGAGGAGAAAGCAGGAAAAAACCTCTCTGACCTCAGCAGCAGCAATTTCTTACTTGACACATCTCCAAAGGCAAGGGAATTAAAAGCAAAAATGAACTATTGGGACCTCATGAAGATAAAAAGCTTCTGCACTGCAAAGGAAACAATCAAAACTAAAAGGCAACCGACGGAATGGGAAAAGATATTTGCAAATGACATATCGGACAAAGGGCTAGTATCCAAAATGTATAAAGAATCACCAAACTCCACACCCAAAAAACAAATAATCCAGTGAAGAAATGGGCAGAAAACATCAATAGACACTTCACTAAAGAAGACATCCAGATGGCCAACAGGCACATGAAAAGATGCTCAACGTCGCTCCTCATCAGGGAAATACAAATCAAAACCACACTCAGATATCACCTCACGCCAGAGTAGCTAAAATGAACAAATCAGGAGACTATAGGTGCTGGCGAGGATGTGGAGAAACGGGAACCCTCTTGCACTGTTGGTGGGAATGCAAACTGGTGCAGCTGCTCTGGAAAACAGTGTGGAGGTTCCTCAAAAAATTAAAAATAGATCTACCCAAAGACCCAGCAATAGCACTGCTAGGAATTTACCCAAGGGATACAGGAGGGCTGATGCATAGGGGCACTTGTACCCCAATGTTTATAGCAGCACTTTCAACAATAGCCAAATTATGGAAAGAGTCTAAATGTCCATCAACTGATGAATGGATAAAGAAATTGTGGTTTATATACACAATGGAATACTACGTGGCAATGAGAAAGAATGAAATATGGCCTTTTGTAGCAATGTGGATGGAAATGGAGAGTGTGATGCTAAGTGAAATAAGTCATACAGAGAAAGACAGATACCATATGTTCTCACTCTTATGTGGATCCTGAGAAACTTAACAGAAACCCATGGGGGAGGGGAAGGAAAGAAAAAAAGTTAAAGAGGGAGGGAGCCAAATCACAAGAGACTCTTAAAAACTGAAAATAAACTGAGGTTTGATGGGGGGTGAGAGGGAGGGGAAAGTGGGTGATGGGCATTGAGGAGGGCACCTGTTGGGATGAGCACTGGGTGTTGTATAGAAACCAATTTGACAAAAAATTTCATAAAGTAAATAAATAAATAAACATACAGATTCCTTTAAAAAACGTTTCATAAATATCTCCACAAGGTTATGAAGCAAGAGATGAGATTATTCAAAAGAAGTCAAGGAAATTTGGCAAGTAGCACTTAATCCTCATTATTCTTCTGACTAGTGTAGTATCTGAAAGAGTTTCTTAGTTGGAAAATTATGCTCAAAATTATGCTCTTGACTCAACAATAGTACCAAATGATGATCCATCTTAATTTTTAAGATCACATCTTCTGAGAAAGATCAAATAATACTTTATTAAAATTTATTTGCTAATTTATATTAACATATTAGCATGTTTAACATTTGTTTTTTATAACAGCTTTATTGAGGTACAAGTCATATAACATGCAATTAACTCATCTAACTGGCTCAGTGTTTTTTAGTATATTCACAGAGTTGTGCAACCATCACCACAATTAATTTTGCAACATTTTCATCACCCCCAAAAGAAATCTTGTACACATTAGCAGTCATTCCCCATCACCCACCCTTCTTCCCCTAGCCCCACCAGCCTTTGGAAACTACTACTAACCTACTTTTTGTCTGCATGAATTGCCTATTCTGGACTTTTCATATAAATGGAATTATACAATATATGACCTCTTGTGACTGGCTTTTTCCATTTAGAATGTTTTCAAGGTCCATCAAATTGTAGAATACATCAGTACTTCTTTCTTATTGCTGAATAATATCCCACTGTTTAGATACACTACATTTTGTTTATCCATTCATCAGTTGATGGACATTTTTTGGCTATTATGAATTATGGTGCTATAAATATTTGTATATACATTTTTATATAGATATAGGTTTTCATTGCTCTGGGGTATATACCTAGGAGTGGAATTGCTGGATCATATAGTAACTCTGTTTCAAAATGGTTGTGCCATTTTACATCCCCACCAGCAGTTTATGAGGGTTCCAATTTTTCCACATCCTTGTTTTTACTCACCATCTGCCTTTTTCATAGCAAAATTTGTTTTCATAAATGATATTGATATTTTATAACACATTTAGATATTAAAATGTTGAAATATATTAAATATTGCTCACTGATATTTTGCTTTATGAATTCTAAACTCTTCAAAAAAAACCCAAACACTGATATTAATACATATTTCAGTATTAAACAAAGTTAAAATCCCAAGCTATCATTTTTGCACTCATTATTTCAATAAATAATTACAGTTTCTTATAAAACTGCACATGAGGGGTGCTTGGGTAGCTCAGTCGGTTAAGTGTCTCCCTCTTGATTCTGGCTCAGGTCATGATCTCATGGTCATGAGATCAAGCCTCAAGTCTGTACAGCACGGAGACTACCTGGGATTTTCTCTTTCCCTCTCCCTCTGTCCCTCCCCAGCTAACACGTGTGTGTGCGCACACGCTCTCTTTTTCTCTCTGTCAAAAAAACAAACAAAACAAAACAAAACAAAACTTCACATGATACATTATCGTTAAAGCTTAGAATTAGGTAAAACTTTTTCTCTACTTGTATATTCCTTCTACAAAAAAATGAGAGCTGTATAATTCAGTCCTTCTTTGTGCTGATTGCTAGAAAGCCTAAAAGCTCAAGCTTTTCTTAGTTGGGAATTCTTACAAGAAATTAACTTTTTTTTTTCTGTTATGATCATTGTTTTTATACCTCTATATTTAGTAAAATCTAACATAATCTTTTTAGAAATAGGGCAAATAAACAAATAAATATGTAGTAAGTATCCTTGATCTGCACAGCAATTTATTCCCAGTTCCATAAATGATGAAAATGAGACAATGAAAAGTGACTTACTCAAGGTCAGAAGCTTAGAAGTGGCAAAGCTGATATTAGAACTTAGATCTTAGAGAGCCCCCATATCAGTTCTTGATGCTACGCCATCTCTCTGTTTAAGACAGACCTTTCTGTCATTGGAAGTATCCCAAAGTAGCTCCTGCAGAAATAATACTTAAACATGACAGTGTCCCCGTAATAAGGTATTCAACTACCCATCCTAGTAATTGACATAAATTTAAATGTTCTTAAATCCAATCCCCACAATGGCTTGCTTTGTATGATAGAAATAAATTTATTTTTCAGTGACAATTCTGATTACAAATATCATTAATATTTAAATCACCAATTTGCTGCTAATGCTAAGAAAGATTGTATGACTTAAAAATCTAATATTTGCTTAACAATATGGGTCACTATACCTGATATCTGTTGTTAGCTTAAGAATAGGAGAAATAGGGGTGCCTGGGTGGCTCAATCGGTTAAGCGTCCAACGTTGGCTCAGGTCATGATCTCGTGGTCCATGAGTTCGGGCCCAGCGTCAGGCTCTGTGCAGAGAGCTGACAGCCTGGAGCCTGTTTCAGATTCTATGTCTCCCTCTCTCTCTGCCCCTCCCTGGCTCATTCTCTGTCTCTTTCTGTCTCTGAAAAATGAATAAACCTTAAAAAAAAAAAAAAAGGAATGGGAGAAATATTTCCAAACAGTTTCCATTTGGAATAATTTACAGAAAGTTACTGAATGTTTTTCTGTATTACTTTTTAAAGTCACATAAAAGAATTATTTGTCTATCTGAAATTTATGCATTGTTCTTTAAAGAAAGTGAATATCTATACAATTTATTATAGAAATGCATTTAGTATTCATTACTGTTGATACTAAATAGAAGTTAGGTTTTAGTTCCAGATATAAGGTGGGAACACCATTTGCTGGAAAATATACTTAGTTAACTGTGAGTTATTTCTGGAAATATAAAGTCTAATAATTTTACTTATTAAGTTGGGCAAATAAATCATAGGTATGTTCCAGACCTAGGTAACAAGTATAAAACAACCTAAACATAAACAGAAAATTTCAATAAATTATATAAATGCCTTAAATAAACCCTTCTCCTATCCTCTCTATCTCCACTTTTAGACTTGAAGATTGCGAATGCTTGCAATATTTGGTCTACAGAATTAGGCCATCACTGTGAATTAAGAAACATCATAAAATGATTTAAATTACTATGTGCTAAGTAGTAGGAGCTTGTAGTTAAGTAAGTATTGGTTTTCTAGCAAAGTACAAACCTTAGAAGTTATATCATTTGCCTCCATCATTTTACTGATATGGGAAATAAAGATGGGATGAAGGAAACTGCCCAAGATCTAAGTTCATGGCAGGGTGGGAATTATAACCAAGCCGATGGCTGATTGAAGGTTATGTCCATAACACCACATTAGTTCAAATCAAAGTTTAAAATCCATCTGATTTGTAGCTTTGTTTAAACCATAAGTTTTTATGTTTTGTGTTTTTTTATTTTAGAGAGAGAGAGAGACAGCACAAGCAGGGGAGAGGGGCAGAGGGAGAAAGAGAGAATCCCAAGCAGGCTCCACGCTCGGCATGGAGCCTAACAAGGGCTTGATCCTACTATTCTAGGATTATGACCTGAGTTGAAATCAAGAGTTGGACACCCAACTAAGCCACCCAGGTGCCCTAAGCCATAAGTTTAGTACTTATTTTTCTTATAATTTATTGTCAGCTAACATACAGTATATGCAGTGTAGTCTTGGCTTCAGGAGTAGATTCCCGTGATTCATCACTTACAAACAATACCCAGTGCTCATCCCAACAAGTGCCCTCCTCAATGCCTATCAACCATTTTCCCCACCCCCCAACCCCCAACTCCCACCCCCAACAATGTTTGTTCTCTGTATTTAAGAGTCTCTTATGGTTTGGCTCTCTCTCTGTTTATAACTCATTTTTCTTTCTCTTCCCCTATGGTTTTCTAAGTTTCTCAAATTCTACATATGAATGAAAACATATGATATGTGTCTTTTTCTGACTGACTTATTTCACTTAGCATAATACCCTCCAGTTCCACCCACGTTGTTGCAAATGGTAATATTTCATTCTTTTTCATCACTGAGTAGTATCTAGATCTAGATCTAGATACTATGCACCACATCTTCTTTATCCATTCATCAATTGATGGACATTTGGGTCTTCCCATAATTTGGCTATTGTTGATGGTGCTGCTATAAACATTGGAGTACATGTGCCCCTACAAATCAGCACTCCTATATCCTTTGGATAAATTTCTAGGAGTGCTACTGCTGGGTCATAGGGTAATTCTGTTTCTAATTTTTTGAGGAAACTCCACACTGTTTTCCAGAGCAGCTACACCAGTTTGCATTCCCACTACCAGTGCAAGAGGGTTCCCTTTCCTCCATATCCTCACCAACATCTGTTGCTAAACCATAAGTTTAAAAGATCTGAATATGATATAGCCTATAAGAACTAAATGTTTTGATGAGCTCACATTTTTAACTAACAACCAACTAGAAACCAATTACTACCAGCACAGATCATGGATATATTATTAAAGGCAAGTGTAATAATACCAACTTTCAGGATATTTTTAAAATCAAAAGCAACACTATTAGGTATTTTAGATCACTTAGATCACTTAAGAAAATTAATTTAATACAGACAAAGGAAAAAACTTTTGTAAGAGGAGCTAAAGAGAAGTTTGATAGCTCTTTCTTGTCTATTTCATTCCCTGAAAAATGTGTTGAACATTAACTTCATAAGTTGAATATTATGGACGAGAAAAAGGAAGAAATAGAATTCCAGTTCTAGAATTATGGATCGAGTTTTGGAAGATGGTTTGATCTTGTAATCTTTATTCCTGGTCCTCTCTTGGCATTCATTGTCTTCTGATTAACTGGATTATATCTTACCCTGAAACAAAAGAAGTATTAATCATGATTTTTCAGTCACCACTGTGTACAACAGAAACATTATATGCTTATGGTACCATCTTAAACAGCCATATGTTATACCACATTATCTCATTACAGACAGGCAACCATCTCAAGGGCAGATAATCCAAAGGCCAGGAAGGAGCCCATGAGGTGGCCTAATGTAGAAAGCTCTGTTCAAAGAGGGATGAGATGGACCATTCTGATATTACCTCTGGAAATATGGATTAAAGCTAAGAAAATACAGACAGTGACCATGAAGTTGAGCAAGGAGAGTAAGGAAATAAGTAAGCCAAAGATATGTTACCAAAAATTATAATAAAATTGAAACTAAGACCAAGGTCTGTGATATTAAAAAGATACAGAGAGTGAAGATGGCAGTTGGTAATGAAAAGAAAAGTGAAAGAGAGACGGAACTAGTTGATTACATAAAAATAATAACAGCAACATTTTTACAGCACACAATTTATGCCAGGGACTATTCTTTTTTTTTATGTTTATTTTTTGAGAGAGAGGGAGACAGAGCATGAGAAGGGGAGGAGCAGAGAGAGAGGGAGACACAGAATCCAAAGCAGGCTCCAGGCTCTGAGCGGTCGGCACAGAGCCCGATGTGGGGCTTGAACTCATGAACTGCGAGATCATGACCGGAGCCGAAGTTGGATGCTTAACTGACTGAGCCACCCAGGCACCCCTGCCAGGGACTATTCTAAAATCTATTCTAGTCTATGAATTGATTCATAGATTCAAAGATTGATTCTTATCAACCTCAATGAAAATGCCGATGATGTAGGTACTATTATTACCCGTTAGATAAATGAGAAAAATGAGGTTATATAGTTAGTAAGTGGATCTGGAATTTGAATCCAGATAGCTGAGTTCAAAGTCTGTGCCTTTAATTACTATTTTGTATGGCAGACCACTAACGTGAAGATCTATGAAGTTCTGCTCAGTTTTTTAAAGCTACCTTGAATTCTAGCTTTAATATCTTGGGCCAAGTTATATTAGAAGTCCTTTTCTTGAATTTCCATGGGACTATCTTTCCTTTAATGACTTACATATCTTTATAAAGCCAACTTTCCCATGCTCTTATTTGGGAGTAGAGTCAGCTTCAATTCCCTCCAAGATGCTTTTCAAAAATCTTTTACTCAGGGAGTGATGCTGGGGAAAATGATAGAATAAGGATTTTAGAAAATTCTTTTCTCCATAAAATCAATGAAAAAATTGGCAAAAATGGTCAGAAGCAACTTTTTCAGAGCTCTGGAAATTAATCAAGGATTTGTAGCAATTCTGGAGAATTTATTAAACACACTACACACACACACACACACACACACACACAACTGAAATTCAGCAAGAACACAACTTTGTAGCATTTTAACTCGCCTTAGCCTTTTCCCCCAGCTCTCTGGTATCCCTGTGAAAAAACTGAAAAACTGATCCTAAAATTCATATGGAAATTAAAGGGACTCCAAACAACCAAAACAATCTTGAAAAAGAAGAATAAAGTTGGAGTACTCACACTAACTTATTCCAAAATTACTGAAAAGTTAGTCATGAAGACAGCACGGCACTAGCATTAGGATAGACTTATAGACCAATGGAATAGAAGAACTGAGAACCTAGAAATAAACTCTTATGTTTATGCTTAATTTTTTTTATTTTTTATTTTTCCTTTTAAGTAGACTTCATCCCCCATGTGGAGCCAAATGCAGGGCTTGAACTCATGATGCTGAGATCAAGACCTGAGCTGAGATGAAGAGTTGGATGCTTAACCAACTGAGACACCCAAGTGCCCCCCTTTTTTCCATATGGTTGGTTTTTTATGTTTTTAAAATTTTTTAGATGTTTATTTATTTTTGACAGAGAGAGACAGAACATGAATGGGGGAGGGGCAGAGAGAGAGGGAGACACAGAATCCCAAGCAGGCTCTAGGCTCTTAGCTGTCAGCACAGAGCCCAACATGGGGCTCGAACCCATGGACCACGAGATCATGACCTGAGCCAAAGTTGGACGCTCAACCGACTGAGCCACCAGGTGCCTCAATATGGTTGATTTTTTAAAAGGGTGCAAAGACAATCAATTGGGGAGGAATATTCTTTGTAACAAATGGCACTAGGACAACTGGATAGACACATGCAAAAGACTGAATGAAACTGGACCCCAGTCTCACATCATATACAAAAATTAACTCAAAAAAGACTCAAAAATGGAACTAAAACTATTAAACCTAGAAGAAAACATATCTATAAATCTTTGTGTTGTTGAATTAGGCTTAGATATGATACCTAAAGCACAAGTAACCAAGAAAACCAAATCCTAGGAAGGCAGATCAATTGTACTTTATCCAAATCAAAACTTTTATGCTTCAAAAGACATCATTAAGAAAGAAAAAAAAGTGGGGTGCCTGGGTGGCTCAGTCGGTTAAGCGTCCGACTTCAGCTCAGGTCATGATCTCACGGTCCGTGAGTTCGAGCTCCGCGTCGGGCTCTGGGCTGATGGCTCAGAGCCTGGAGCCTGTTTCCGATTCTGTGTCTCCCTCTCTCTCTGCCCCTCCCCCATTCATGCTCTGTCTCTCTCTGTCTCAAAAATAAATAAACGTTAAAAAAAAATTAAAAAAAAAAGAAAGAAAGAAAAAAAGTGACAAAAAATGGGAGAACATATTTGCACATCATGTATCAGATAAGGTCTGGTAACCAGAATATATAAAGGACTCTTATAACACAACAACAAGACAACAAGTCAATTTAAAAATGGGCAAAAGACTTGAATAAACATTTCTACAAAGAAGATATATGAATGGCAAGCAAGTACACAAAAAGATGCTCAACATCAATAGTCCTTAGGAAGTACAAATCAAAACTACAATGAGATACTACTTCACATCTACTAGGAGAGGGGGAAAAAAGGACAATAACAAATGTTGATAAAGATGTGGAGAAACTGGAACACTCATACATTACTAGTGGGAATATAAAATGGTGCAGCCACTCTGGAAAATAGTCGGGCAGTTCCCCAAAAAGATAAACAGTTATCAATTGACCCAACAATTCCATTTCAGGGCATCTACCCAACAGAATTAAAAACTTATATGCAGCATGAATGTTCATAGCACCATTATTCAAAATAGTCAAAAGATATAAACAACCCAAACGTCCATCAATTGATTAATGGATAAACAAAATGTGATAGATCCAAACACTGGAATATTATTCAGACACAAAAAAGAATAAAATACTGATATATGCTCCTACACAGATGAACCTTGAAAAATTATGCTAAATGACAAAGGCATACCAGGCTGCATATTGTTTGCTTCCATTTATATGAAATAACAAGAATAAACAAATCTATAGTGGCAGAAAGTAGATTAGTGATTGGCAGGGGCTAGGGGGAGAGAGGAATAGAAAGTGAATGCTAATGGGTAAAAGGGTTTTGGGGGGAGATGAAAATGTTCTAGTGGTGATGATTTTGCAACTTTGTGAATATTCCAACAAGCAATGAGTTTCATTGTATGTAAATTATATCTCAATATAAATATTTTTTAAATGTACTTTGGGAATAAACCATTTCCTATGCTAAAATGTTTCCTTAATTAAATAGCAATGTTTTAGAATAATTTCATCTTCTGGTGTAATATGGAATTAACCACAAGCATTCAGTTATATCATATTCAATTCAAAGCTCATTATACATTCTACATTGTTTACTATACTTAATGCTTTTATAGTGTGCTGAGAATATTTCAAATAGCTTCCTTAATATCAATGATCTCTATAGGATCCAACTGACATGATGACACTAATCATCAAGCTGAGATACTTAACTCTAAAAATATGTTTAATTTCCTAGATATCTTTTAGAACAGTGTTTTTCAAACTGCAATTGATATAGGTCAAAGGGGACTGAGGGGTGCAAGGGGGTCAGTTGGTTAAGCATCTGACTCTTGATCTCAGCTCAGGTCTTGATCTCAGGGCTGTGAATTCAAGCTCCACATTGGGCTCCACGCTGGGCCCCCCAAAAATAGTGGGTTTATTTAGTGAATTATAACAGCAATATAAAAAAATATAACAAAATAGAAAATACCAGGGTGCATCACATATAATAAGACTATGTACTGTTTCATAATGTTTTTTCAGTTATATATAAATACATATGTGGGTATAGCGGGTTACAATATGCTAACAGTCATGGCAAATAAAATTTGGAAACCACTTTCCATTCCTGTGTATTGTGGCTTTTATATGCTTAGACCCTTGCAAGATTATGCTTTGTCATTTGCAGTTTCAAATTATTGTCATATGTTTTATTCTCTTCCCACAAACAAATTCTTTGTTACTTTGCTAATTCTTTATATTCAAAAAATACTATACATTGTAGAATAATAATAACAGCTGGTATTATGGAACTAGGGATTTTTCAATAATCTCTAATTTTCATATTAACCATTCATATTAACCATTCAAACCATTCATATTAACCATTCAATTAACCATTCATTGAAACCATGGTTTCAAACCATGAAACCATTCAATGGTTTCATATTAACCATTCAATATTAACCATTCAATGGTTTCATATTAACCATTCAATAATTAACCATTATTTTGACTTGAGGGATTCCATAGTCATTCTAGTAGATGAATTTTCTCTTGCCTTTTTTCCTTTAAGTTTAAAATTTTTTAAATTTTTTTAAATAATCTCTACACTTAACATGGGGCTCAAACTCATAACCCTGAGATCAAGAGTTGCATGCTCTACCGACTGAGCCAGCCAGGTGCCCCTTGATTTTTCTCCATTAATATAATATAGTTAAAAATGATTAAAAAGAATACATATTCTTTTTTTTAAAATGGCTGCCCCAATTCTACCCTACAGAAACAAGTGGAAACATGAAAAGCAATTAGACACAAGTACCCAGTTAATAATTACCTTGACTTCCTACACACGTCTAGTTCCAAGTGAAGTTATAAAGGTTTAGTTTTTTTCTGTGCTTATTTAAAATCTTTATTGTTCTTTTCTTAGTAGAACCAATGGAACTTTATAAAACTAGCTCTATATCTTGAATACCCATTATAAGCTGGGTACTTTAGGTTGTGTAAAAGTACACATATTCTTATAGAAAATGCCAGAAGGTATAAGTCATTCATAATCCCACCTTACTATTTTGTATTATAATTTTTACTTACTACTATAAATAAATGTTTTCCTATGTCAGTTATATAATTTACTAGAATGTAATATTTTGTAACTTCATAATATCCTCATAGTTTATTAAATTATTCATTCCCTTAATGTTGGATATTTTGGTTGTGTTTTCTCTATTCTAGCTGCTTTTCTTATCAAAAGGAGGTTCCCTGAATAATCTATCTCTTAGGGAGTCCTAGAATCATTTTCCGTCAGGTCCTGTGATTCCAGGGCACTAAAGGATTGCTTTGTTATTTTCTTCCTCTAGAGCTTTTCATCACTCTAGAACACTTCTAAACAGAAAAAAAAAAAAAAAATGAGGCTGTTCACACTAAAGAAAAATTAATTTTATAGTTGTTTACTTTTAGGAAACACTGCTTGTGTTACCAGCTTTTGAACTCCTTGCTTGCAGGAAAATGATTTTTTATAGTTAATACATGCCATGAGTCATAATAATAAGGTTACCTATTAACTTGTCTAGAAGTTTTCAGCAACTTCCAAACTTCATCCTAAAGAGATGATTTCTATTTATCTTAAAGATAATATCTCTTATTTATCCTTTTCTTCTTTTTTTAATATTTTATTTTTAAGTAATCTCTACACCTGATGTGGGGCTTGAACTTGAATCCCCAAGATCAGGAGTCTCATGCTCCACTGACTGAACCAGCCAGGTGCCCTGTATCTTTTTTTCAAATCAGTCTATACAAGAATCTCTGGAATACATCTTTCAATAGCAGTATAGATATCTTGTTCATTTCTGGGCATGGTTCCACAAAGTAGGAGTATATGTGGTAGCTAATATTCACTTATCCCTCTTCGATAGACTTAAAAAAAATATATAGTATATCACAGGGACACCTCGGTGGCTCAGTCAGTTAAGCATCTGGCTCTTGATTTCAGCTCAGGTCATGATCTCCTGGTTTGTGGGATCCAGCCCCGCATGGGGCTGTAAGCACCATATGCTGTAAGCACAGAGCCTACTGGGAATTCTCTCTCCTCCTCTCTGCCCCTCCCCCACGTGCATGCTCTCTCTCTCCCTTTCTTCCTCTCAAAATAAATAAATATTTTTTAAAAAACAGCATACCACAGTGAAATGGGTATTTCCTAATGCTCTGATTTATTCTGAACATTAGGAAAACTCCATAAGTCGATATTTAATATTAGCATATGTAGGAATATCAACCAAAGCAAACATTAAAAGCCACTAAAACTTGATTTTTAAAATACTGCTTTAAGTATAATACATATACAGAGTGCATAAAACATCGTTGTAAGTGCTATGAATTATAATAAAGTGCATACTCATGTAACCACTACCCAGGTCAACAAACAGAACGCTGCCATCACATTGGAATACCTTGTGCTCCTCCCAATTATCATCCTCCTTCTCCTTTCCATTAGTAAACACTATCCTGTCTTCTGACACCACAGTTTAATTTTGCCTGTCTTTGAACATGATATAAATAGAATCATATGTGTTCTTTTATTTCTGGCCTCTTTTCCCCAACACTGTGATGATTATCCATGATGTTGTGTGAGCTGTAGTTTGTTTTTATTGTTGTTATTATTCATATATATAATATATTCATGTTATTATTAATAAATATATGAATATTTGTTTTTATATGAGTAACATAGATGTACAAATTTGTATCTCTTAAAAAATTTTATCGATTCTACTATTTTAAAAAAAATGTTTATTTATTTTGAGGGAGGGAGAGAGGGTGTGTGCATGAACTACAGAGAGGTAGAAGGGGAGGGAGAGAGAGAATCCCAAGCAGGTTCTGTGCTGTCAGCGCACAGCCCAATGCAGGGCTCAATCTCACAAAACATGAGATCATGACATGAGCTAAAATCAGAAGCCTGATGCTTAACCAATTGAGCCACCTAGGCGCCCCCATTCTGCTACTGATAGATATTTGAGTTGTTTTCAGCTTATGGCTGTTATGAATAAAGCTTCTATGTAACATTCTTGGACAGGTTTTTTTGGTGTAAATGTATGTACCATTTGGTTAGGTATGTAACTAAGAATGCAATTGTTGGGTCATAGAGTAGTTACATAATCATCTAAATGTAGAAAGTAATACTAAACACTATTCCAAAGTGGTTGCATAAATTTACACATCCTCCATACCTTTGACAACACTTGGAATTATCAATCTTAAAATTTGTGGTGGCCTCCCCAAAAATTTTTTCTGACAGAGAGAGAAAGCAAGAGCAAGCTAGGGAGAAGGGCAGAGGGAGAGGGAGAGGAAGAAACCCAAGAAGTCTGCACAGCCAGCACAGAACCCAATGTGGGACTTGATCCCACGACGCTGGGATAATGACCTGAGCCGAAATCAAGAGTCGGTAGTTCAATTGACTGAGCTACCAGGCACCCCTGGTCATCTCATGATTTTAATTTACATTTGGCTGAATAAGTAATGGTGTTGAGTACATTTTCACATGTCCATTGGCCATTTGGATATCCTCTTCTGTGGGGTGCTTAACATTAAAACTTGGTTTTCTTTATTTTTCTAAAACTTGATTTTAAGACTAAAATCAAAAAGTATACTAAATTCCAGAGTTAAGGCAGTAATTAAGTACAATTTTTTAAAGTTTATTTATTTATTTTAATAATAAATGAGCAAGAGAGCAAGAGTACGCATGAGTGGGGGAGGGGCAGAGAGGGAGAGAGGGAGAGAATCCCAAGCAAGCTCTATGCTATCTGAGCGGGGCCTGATGCGGAGCTCAATCTCAGGAACCCTGAGATCATGACCTGAATGGAGATCAAGCGTTGGATGCTTAAACAACTGAACCACCCAGGCGCCCCAATAATATTTTAAAGTAGTAAATATATATCCAAATTAGATATATACCTAATTTGGAAGGTTATAGGTATATAGAAATGTTTCTATTATTTGAGTTATTTGCGTTATTAATACTTCTAGAAAATGAAGAGTTGTTTGTCTATTTGTGTAATCATTTATTCACTCATGCATTCATTAAAAAAATTAGTAAACACCTACTCATGCCAGGCACTATATTCAACATTAGGTTCTATCAAAGATGGAAGTGATACATCTGAGCTCAAGCAGTACGGTGCCAGAGGGCCCAAACAAGCTTACTGAGCAGGTATTTCAGACCACGTCATCCACCTCTGATGCACCAGCACCTCTAGCTCAATTCAGACCGATGTCATGGAGGCCCCGCAGACACTGACTGTCAAGGTGATACAGCAGGGGGCCAGGAGGAAGGAGTTTGGTATCTAGGTCATTCGCTCAAGGCTCCTTTAATACTGCCTTGCTCAATTTGACAGTAAGTGGATGAGTACCACTTACACATGGCAAACAGGACTCAGATTCTCAGGGTAGGTCACCCCATTAGAAGGAAAGAAAGCTCATGCTTCGTCCACTGATGAGTCAGCTTGATACAAGGGACTGCAGCTGCACTGCACTCCTATTCTCTCTGCCTAAACCTATTTCCTTCCCTTGCCCTCGAGGAACTCATTTTAAGAAGGCTCACTAGTAAACTTCTTGCATGCTGATTTCAGAGTCTCCCTGAGAGATCCAATATACAACAGTATTCAGTGGAAAATCAAACTGCTCTAACAGAGTATAGTCTAGTGTTATATATGTATATGTGTGATGATTAGGGTAAGTTTTATCTGTATTTTCAAAATATTTCTCCCTTCATTATTTAAGTAGATTTGAATAAAAGAGGTAATATCTTTCTAAAAGAAATTTGAAATGGAAGACATATGTAAAAATAAAAAAAGAAATATTCAGGGTGACTGTACCAGGCCTGAAACTGTTTTCCTTACAAAGGCCCATTTGCAAGGTTGGCCCTTGGTTGGTGTCTGGGAACTTAGTGGTAAAAAGTTCCATACACGGATATAACTTTCCTTAAATGAAAAAGAACGGCTCATTGTACTTAAGCTGTACAAACAATATGGTTTATGTGAACATCTGTTTTCCTTCTGGAAGTCTGGAATTTGGTATGTGTTGAGCACAGGGCACATATGTGACCAGTGGGCGCCCCCCCACCGCCGCCCCAGGCACTGTATCTGATGAGTTTCTCTGGAAGATAAAACTTCATGCATTGTTGCACATGGTATAAACCTACTGCTGGAGGAATTAAGTGTGTTCTATGTGACTCCACTGGAGGACTTTTAGAAACTTGTACCTAGTTGCCTCCAAACTTGATCCCATACACCTTTTTCCTTTGATGATTTTTCTTTGTATCCTTTGGCTGAAATCCATCCTAGCTGTGTGCACAAATACATGCTGAGTCCTGTGAGTTGTTCTAGCAAATCACTGAACAGGGGAGTGGTCTTGGGGCCCCCTAGCACAGAGGTATAATAGTTTCCAGAGGGAAGTTCTTTCCCAGAATTTAATGTTTTAACTCTATTACATTTCTACTGATAAAAATATACAGGATAATGATTTATAATTTAAAATATTAATGACCATGGGGTGCATGGATGGCTGAGTTGGCTAAGCGTTCAACTCTTGGTTTTGATTCAGGTCATGATGTCACAATTCATGGGTCTGAGCACCACACTGGTCTCTACAGCTGGCAGCAGGGAGCCTGCTTGGTATTCTCTCTCTCTCCCTCTCTCTCTGCTCCTTCTCCCATTTGTGCTGCTCTGTCTCTATCAGAATAAACTAAACTAAACTAAACTAAACTAAAATATGACTAATGAAGGAAGAATACACTTTTACCCATCTAACCAAATATTGGACAAAATGTATCCCTTGAATCTCTACGAAAAAAAAAATTGCTAAGTATATTGCATATACCTTGAGTGCCTGTATTTGAAAAGAATTCTGATTTATAGCTAATTTACATCTTGGTTTACTTTTTTATATCATTAACTTATATATAAGTATATTCTCCTAAATAGAATAAGGTAGAATTGCCTGACTAATTCTTCTGGATTTAGTAGAGAACAGGAAAAATCATGTGTAGACATAACTTCCTAAACGCATAAAACATTCCTCTGTTCTTTATTCATCCTCAATTGTCTTTGTTTACATAGGAAAACACAGTTTAAACTGCACTGTCATCTACACTAATTTCAGTATCCATCTTTGGTCAGTAAAAAAGTTAAGGCTGATAATTTAATTGTATTTATATTGCTGTTAATGGTGTCGATTTAGGCTCTTCTTGGGTATGGCATTGTTCTAGCTTAGGAAACAAGAACTTACCATGTTGGAGGACAAAACATATTCTTGGGATCTACAAAAATGTATATAAATAGTGAATAGAGAGCACAAACTTCTTTAAGTTCTTCTACCATCTGTTTGTTATTTTATATTGTTGCTATAAAATCTAGAAGTTCAACTTCCAAATATAATGGACACCTGTTTTGTCAGTACCATCCACAGGCAAATATAATTAATTAGAAAGGAAGGATACAGTTAGACTTACATTTTCACTGAATTCTCTTTCATTCTAGGCAGTTGATCCATCTGTTGCCTTTTAGAAACTTGGTATGAGTCAGAGACCTGAAATACAAACATTTGAGCATTTGTCCTCTTATTTCATGACTGATTTTGAGCTAAGAGAAATAGTCCATTCTCAATTAACTCTTTTATAACCAGGCCCTTAGGTGGCATGCATAAGAGAAGCTAAATTCTGGCCTTCTCCAGGATTATAAGGTTTCTAAATATTATGGAGACCCCTCTATCTCAACCCCACATTCCATGTGGTTTTTATAACAAATACAGAGGAAATTGTTTAAATCATATCATCTATGGGTATAAAGATCATTAAAAGTTTTTGTAATAGACACTGAATATAAATAATACATGCACTCTGTCATTAAGGAAGATATGACCATAGAAGCTGTATGTGTCCTGAAATAGAAAGACAAGATCATATTTTTATTTTTGTCTGTTTTGAGATACTTCCATGGCACAAGAGTGGAGACTTCTTTGTGCATGGTGGAACAATCAAGGCTGATGACCTTAGAGATAGATAGCAATTCAGGACATGAGTAAATGAGGTCATTCAGTAAGAACACACAGAGAAGAGAGCTGATCATATAAACTAGAGAAAGCAACTTTTAAGGGATAGGAGAATTACCAAAGGCCATTATTTAAACAATAGGAAAACCCAGGACAAAATACTGTCATTAAAGTCAAGAGATGAGGGATATTCAAAAAAGTGAGCGTGGTTAGCAATATGAAATGCCTCAGAGATGTCTACTACCAGGAGGATTGAAAAGGAGTCATTATGTTTGGGAATTAAATTAAAAAGTAAACTGTGGCACAGCCAGTGGTGGGAGTCAGAGGGAGTTGAAAGAGGTCGAGGAGTAAAAGCAAAACAGTGAGTATATCCACCTTTGCACAAAGTTTAACTGAGAAAAGGAAAGCTAAGTAGTAGGGGGTTTTTTGTTTGTTTGTTTGTTTTTAATTTTTTTTAACGTTTATTTATTTTTGAGACAGAGAGAGACAGAGCATGAACGGGGGAGGGTCAGAGAGAGGGAGACACAGAATCTGAAACAGGCTCCAGGCTCTGAGCTGTCAGCACAGAGCCCGATGCGGGGCTCGAACTCACGGACCGCGAGATCATGACCTGAGCCGAAGTCGGCCGCTTAACCGACTAAGCCACCCAGGTGCCCCTTTGTTTGTTTTTTAACATTTATTTATTTTTGAGAGAGAGAGAGAGAAAGAGAGAGAGAGAGACAGCAAGCTTGAGTGGGGGAGGAGCAGAGAGAGAGAGGGAGACACAGAATCCAAAGCAGGCTCTGGGCTCTGAGTTGTCAACACAGAGTCCAATGCGGGGCTCAAACTTACGAATCATGAGAACATGAGCTGAGCCAAAGTCGGAGGCTTCACTGCCTGAGCCACCCAGGTGCCCCTAGTAGTAGTTTTATTAAGGTAGGGTAAAATAAATGTTTGTTTTTGTTTTATTTTGGTAGAAGACAAGAGCATTTTTATGAAGATGTGAGACCATTTGCTAAGAGGGGCAATTTTGGGCATATTGGACCAGAAGACAGAATTCATTCATTTATTCACTCAGCAGATATTATTGAGTATCCACTATGGGCAACCTCAAATTTAGCACTAGGGCACAAAGATAAATCATGGTTCTTACAATCTATTGGAGAAAACAGCACAATAAATAGATTGTACAATCCGCTGCCTCGACAGAGGTTTGCACAGGTGCTTTGTAAGCATAAAGCAGATGCTAATTTGGGCTATAGGGGGCCTGGACGAGTAGCCAATCAAGAACTGGAAAGGACATTCCAGGCAGAAGGAGCAGCAAGGGCCTACAACTATAAGGCAACATGACAGATGTAGGGACCACATATATGGCTGGTCTGGCTGCAGTACAGGATGTGAGCAGGAACATGGATGGAAAGGCAGGCACTGTGTGTTGGAAAGGACCTTGTAGACCACTCTAACAAGCTTTGCTGAGATCCTCTGGACAATGCAGAGTCACTGAAGGTTTTAAATGGGGAACAACATCGTATCTGTATTTCGCAAGGATTTCTCAGGCAGCAGATTTTAACAGCTATGCTATTGAGATTATATTTCAAGTCTAGATTTAAATCTGGGGAACTCTATTTTCAATTGAACAATAACAAAATAGAGTTGTTTGAAAAGACAACAGAACAGTTGGATAGGTTGGAACCCATGTCGGAGGGAATTGCTAGTGTAACTTTTGTTGTAATTTAATATTTTAGCGTAGGGGAAAAAACTATGGAAACACTTAAGGGTTGTTTTCAAATATTTGAGAAGCTGTTACACAGGAGAAGTATAGAATTTTTCTATATTCTTCAGAGGATGCAACTAAAACCAATAGATTTTAAGGAAGGAGAATAAGGAGCATCACACGATGCTTTAACAATTCTAATAATTACAATTGCTTGACAATGAAACAGAATGGACGCAGGTTCCATATCTTGAAACCAAAGTATTATATTCAACAATGTCTCAGATCCACTGCTAAAATTCTATGTTTATGGGAATAGAACCTAAGTTTATTATGTGTTACAAGCAGATCTAGTCAGTCTTTCCACCTGGTTTTTAAGTAGTGAATGTACTTATATATTCTTAAAAATCAACTATACACATAGTGTGTAAATTGGAAAAATCGTGAGATATGGAAACTCCGTTTCATTCAAAACAGTGAAGACAGCAGAAGTATACACAATAGACTCAGCCAATAGCTCTAGTTATCCACCTAAGAATAATTATTTATGTATTCAGCATGGAAAAAACTGCAGATCATCCACTGACCTTTCCAGTCACTGGAGTATCCACATGGTCAGAACCATCTTTGACTATAAAGATTAACAATTCACTCTAGAGTGAAAATCCTTATTAACATTTATACTGGAGAACAGGATTAACAGCTTCCTGGGAAGCTGTTAAAATAGGCTTTGATTGTATGTTCAGTGATCCTGCATAATCAGAGTAGAACCTATTCCACCTAAATGAATTTTTCAGATAAACAAAGGTAAAAGGAGGAAGCTGAGGCAGGAAGAAAATCTAATGCCCCTGTCACAGAGAGGGAGGCTCGGGAGATCAGGAAAGAAAAACAGGAAAATAATACTCACCACTTATTAGAATTCAGAATGTATTATGGGCCAGGCATTTTACTCAGCACTTTACATATATTACATCTCTAAACACTCACAAATCCCCTGCAAGACACTACTATTATTTCCCCTTCTAGCAAGAAGGAAAGAAATTACGGCCCCAAAGCTCAAATGACAATCAAGTACAAAGCTGGGTCTTAAATCCAAATTTACAATGACTCCAAAATCTGTGGTTCTTTCATCAAATCACAATCTCATAAAGCAGGTAGCGTTTACGCTACAACTTCAGGGAAGCGGAGTTGACATGTATGAAAAGCAGCATATTCTAGGGGGACTCATGGTCTGATGAAAGGCAGGAGTAAGCAGTGCTGCCAACTAAGTATCCAGTACCATCAAGTATAAACTGACTGTTTTATGGGTAGGAGGCTACAAGGAGTGATCCTATTTTGTCTCAATTTCCTAATTTAATCTTAGTACTAGAAATCTAAGCCTCCGTTTACCCGCTACTGCCCTGACTTTCATTCCCAGATTGTTCTATACATCCCCTTCTCAGCTCCAATCCCTAGTCTTTTTTAAAAAAAGTTTTTTTACATTTATTTATTTCTGAGAGACAGAGCGTGAGTGGGGGAGGGGCAGAGAGAGAGGGAGACACAGAATCTGAAGCAGGCTCCAGGCTCTGAGCTGTCAGCACCGAGCCCTATGCGGGGCTCGAACTCACAAACCGCAAGATCATGACCTGAGCCGAAGTTAGACGCTTAACCGACTGAGCTACCCAGGTGCCACTCCAATCCCCAGTCTTAATTCCATCCTCTCAATCCTTTCATTGATCCTCTGCAAACACCAGATTAGTGACTAGCAGACTATCTTTATGGCAAACCTAGACCTCAAGGTCCTCTACTTCCTTACCTCACCTAGTTATCTCCTGAAGACTCCAATCCTCTTTTTGGCTCTTTGTCCCTTGACTATCACTGTTGAAACTCTGCAGAGCTATATTCTAGACTCTCTTTTCTTTTCACCCTGTGTGTATTCTCCCTGATACATTTCATTCATTCACTTGGCTTCATTTACTATCTATATGCCAATAATTTCCATGTTTATATCTCCAATTTTTATCTTTTCTTCCCTGAGATTCATATGTCCAACTGCTCTTTGGATGCTTCCATTTAGATAATGCACATTGAAAACTAAACTCATATCGTGATCTTAAAACATCCATCAGAATAAAGTTGCTAAGGTTTAAATATTTAAATGTTAAATAGGTAACCAACTACTAAAAAAAAGATGTGATAAATGTTATGAAACATTGAGATGAAAACAGTCTTTTAAACTATGACATGTGAAGCCATAAATAAAAGATAGCTCTGACAACATCAAAACAAAAACTCTGTAATACTAACATCATAAATAAAACTGAAAGGCAAATGAAAAACTATGGAAAATATATGCAACATCATTTTTAATTTACTGATCACTTTCCTGTCCTGTCATTTGTAGTTGCATACTTTCCAATTCTGTACTAAGTTGCTAGCCCTTTCTAGTGATAGCAGTGCTATATCTATCTTAGATCTCACTGTGCATAATTATGACATAAAATACCATGAATTTCATTACAGCACAGGGATAACTGCTTATTTGGTTGAGTTTTAGAAATTACAGGTCATACTTAAAAGATAACGAAAGAAGCAAATATGAAAAAATTCCCTTAATTTGGGAAACTTTTATCTCCTTTTATACCTTTTTATAAAAGCTATAAATTTGCTTTTTCACTTTATATATTTAGAAACTTGGTACATTTTCTCCTATAATCCCAACATGTTTAACAAATCAAACCAATCAAAAACCTAGAAAAGTGAAAAATGTAATTTATAGTGAGAGGAAACTCTTAAAATTTGGAAGAAAACAAAAGTTACCTGAGACATTTCAGCTAGGTAGGTATGGCACTCATTGTTGGTCTTGTGGTAAGCCTACAAGAAACATACAAAAATAAAGAACCCAACATCAGAGAAGATTTGCAATACTAGCAAGACTATTACTAAGTCAAGTTTATGTCTCTATGTTTTTTTAAAATAGTGTAGGAAATAGTTTTGTAAGTATTTTGTGATAATAATATAGTAGGTTTGTAGATAGCATACTAAAAATCATGGCAGTTACAAAGAAATTTCTAGTATAGAATAAAAACAAACCTTTGATTCTTGTTCCAGTCTCAGTGCATAGTCTTTCACTTGATTTTTAAGCCTCCTTTTCTCTTTTTCTAGCTGTTTAAGTAATATATTTAAGGATTCCTGAAAGTATAAATAGTAAATCTTTACATTTACTCATGTTCTAAATAATAATACATTTCAGTGACAAATGCCTTCTACCCCATAACGTTCTGTGATTTCAAATTCTATAGTATATACCTTTTAAGTAATAGTAACAACTACAATATTTTTGAATCCTAACAATATGCCAAGTCAGTACTTGTGCTAAGTGCTTTCCACAGATTATTTCAGTTAATCCTTACAACAGCCATAGAGACGGCTAATATATTTATTTCCATTTTACTGTTAAGAAAATCACATCTGATAGATGTTAAATAACTGGTCCAAAGACACGCAGCTAATAAGTGGTGAAGCTGTTATTAGAACCCAGGTAGTCTGGGGTGCCTGGCTGGCTCAGTCAGTGGAGCATGTGACTCTTGATCTTGAGCCCCCCGTTGGGTGTAGAGATTACTTAAAAATAAAATTTTTAGGGGCACCTGGGTGGCTCAGTCGGCTAAGCATCCAACTTGGGCGCAGGTCATGATCTCACAGTCTGTGAGTTCGAGCCCCGCGTCGGGCTCTGTGCTGACAGCTCAGAGCCTGCGGCCTGTTTCAGATTCTGTGTCTCCCTCTCTCTCTGCCCCCTCCCCTGCTCATGCTCTGTCTCTCTGTCTCTCTCTCTCAAAAATAAATAAACATTAAATAAATAAATAAATAAATAAATAAATAAATAAATAAATAAATAAAAAATCTTTGGGGGAAAAAAAAAGAACCCAGGTAATCTGACTCCAAAAGCCACACATGCTAAACAATTATTATGTATATATCCATATGATTGATACCAGCATAACAATAGTAGAGAGGAAGAACAGACAATGTAGTTGATGGCCAGAAGAACTGAGAGAATACTGCAGAGTAGGACAGTTCTGGAAGCTAAGACTTCAATCCAGATACAGTTCATCACAAATAGCTGGAGCTGAGTAGAGGTTTAGCCAAGTGCCAGAGCAATAATGCATTATACCAAGTTGAATTAAAAGTTTAATCCCTAAACTAATAACTAATCATTTGCAGTAACCCCAATTATTTCTCGTATTCTTACACATTAATGTTTTTAAAAAAATCTCCAAATCGAATTCTATATAACCCTTGTTGGTCATGATCTAGGTCACTGAATTTATTAAAACATTTAAAGAAAAAAAAAAAAAAAAAACCAGAAGCAGCTGATTTAAAGCTCCACAAGGTGAAACTGAGATATTTTAGAGCTCATATCTTCCTGCTGAAAAATAGTTAATTCTGTAAAAACTTTACTAATTCTCTCCTAGATACTTGTTATAATTATTAGGATTTTAAAAATTGTATCAATAGGATAATTAGGTCAGCTGAGACCAGGAAAGTTCTTGTCTCTAAAAATAACACCACTGATAAAACAAATCCCTTGGTTGTGACAATTCTCCACTATGCATATTTGATTACCATTAAAACATAACTGGGTGATATTTCTCAGGCACGCATTATTTGTCTTTGAAAATTATACACTGGCATCATAAACGGCTTTCAGTCCACCTTCTCCAAATACAAACTTGCTCCAGAAGAAGCTCCATGAAAGTCCCACAAATTTAAGAGGCTAAACTGATTTATCTTAAGGAAACTATACCCTAATGAAATAAGCCACTGCTCAAGTATGAAGAGTTTTTAAACCAATAGTCAGAGACTGATGGAAGTAGTGCAAAATACTGCTGCACAGACCTTTGCTCCAAGGATTCCAAGCTTAGCCCACCATAGTAATATGGTTCAGTTAATATCATTTGTTAAATACACTTTTATAAAGGTAAAAGATAATCTAACTCTTTTTAATATTGTTTCAATGGGAAAATGCACTCTAAGTTCTTTTTATTTTATTTTATTTATTTATTTTGAGAGAGAGAGAGAGTGTGTCAGTCAGCAGGGGAGTGGCAGAAAGAGAGGGAGAGAGAGAATCCCAAGCAGGTTCCACACTGTCATCACAGAACCCGATGTGGGGGCCTGAACTCACAAACCATGAGATCATGACCTGAGTGAAAAGCATGAGTCAGACTCTCACCTGACTGAGCCACCCAGGTGCCTCACACTCTAAGTTCTAAAAGAAGTTATCTTATTGATAAACTACTGGGATACAAATTATTTTTATATTAATGTTGACCTGAATGAGACATGACCTAGAACTCTAGAAGCTTATACAAGAAATGTACATATGCAACAGGTAAAATTCAAGGCAATATATGATGAAATGCCAAAATGTGAAGCACAGACAATAAATGTCTCACAAGTTTTTTTAAAGAGGCCAATCAACACGGACTAGAGAGAGCATTCAGGATCCCCCAAAAGAGAAGGATTTGGATGGGGAAAAAAAAGGGGAGCTATATATTGATCAAAGACTTGAGTCAAAATGATTATTTAGTGGTAACAACAGAGGTGAAGCAAAGTATTTGAGAAATAAATAAGAGGTAAGGTAAGATAATTAAGGAAAGCCCTGGTTATAGAAGACTTAGATTGCCAGGCTCAGGAAGCTAAACACAGGGGGCTATTGGAAGGTATTAAACAAGTGGCAAAATGAAAGCAGGGGGGTAGGAATACTAACCAAGTGGCAGTTTCTATGACAGAAGGAGTTTCTATGTTATTTATTGATGTGGATTTGCAGTTCTAAGCTTTGAAGCTTAAATATTTTTAATACACTTTCTTTGTGTTAGACTATATCGCACTACTACTCCTATCCTGACTAAATTCTTTGTCTTGTTACCTAATATTACAATTCATTCATTTATTCAAAAAATATTCATCAAGCACCTCCTATGTTCCAGACGTTGTGCTAAGGATACCACAGTGAGATTTACAAACCCAGATCCTGACCTCATGAAGCTGAGTCTTATATGGTTCACCTTGGTGAATGTTACATGTAAGCATAAGAAGAAACTGTATTCTGTCATTGGATGGAATATTCTATAAATGTCAATCGATTGAGTTGATTGCTGTTCAGGTCAACTATGTCTCTATTGACTTTTCTCCCTTTTTGATCTATCAATTACTGACAGGGTGGGTGTTACTTTAATAGTGAGTGGATATGCCTATTTTTCCTCCATTAATTCATCAAAATCACCATGTAAGTGTTCCTACCAGTTTCCAGCAGCCTCTGTTCCAAGGAAGCAGATGTCATTAGTAACTATCTGGATTTGTCTGTTTATACAGATTTCAGGATGGGAGTTTGCCCTGCAAACTCAGTTCACTAATGAGTCAAGAACAGTGATTGGGTGTGTTGAACAGTGTGAACAATGATTCACCTTTTTTTTGTTGTAACGACAGCACTATGCATATTGGAGCTGAAGCCAGAAGTCGCAAACTGTTCTCGATCCTCTTTTCTAATTGGAACAAAAAGAATGCATTCTCGAAATCGGTGGCTGCACACCCTACACTGAAGGCTGACTAGTGTGCTCCAGCAGGGATACCACATCTGGCAAAGCAGCTGCAGTTGGGGCTACCAATTGGTTAAGCCTGCAGTGGCCTATAGTCTTTCTCTAAAATTCATCCAGTTTTTGCAGGGGCCAGACTAGCAACTTAAATAGAGCAATGATAGGCACTAGGACCCTTCCATCTTTTAGGTTTTTAATTGTGGCACTAATCACTGCTCTTTTCCCCAGGATAAGAAATTGTGTTTGCTTTACAATTTTGACCTTGGGTGGGAGAGGGACAGTTTCTAAAGTTTCCATGTGTTTTTTCCCATTGTGATAGCTTTTACTCCAGAGATGAAGGCCCAGTAAGGGGGTTAACTTCAATTGTCAAGTATATCTGTTCCAATTATACACTCCGGGACTGGGAAAATGATCACCATGGGAGCAGGGGAGTTTATGAACACATGGGGCCCAGTGTGATTTGGACTGTAGGCATTTGGGGAATCAATGTCAACTTGGACTTCAAAATGTCTGGTCGTTTCCTTTCTCACAGTGTACCGTCACCCACACAGGTGGTCAGAGGCCCTTTTGGGCGAAAACTGGAGATACTGTCAAGATATATACTTGGACCAACATAGGGTCCTTTCTGCTAGGAATCTACCCACCTCTTTGGTCAATGATTTCTGAAACTGAAAATTGGTTCAGATCTGGCAAATGAGCAAAGAATTGTGCTTTCTACTGGGTTAACTGTCCTCAGCCTCTTGCTCCTCCATTCTTTTGCTTAATTTTTAAATGTTTATTTATTTTAAGAGACAGAGAGAGGGAGTGGGGATGGAAAGGGAGGGGCAGAGAGAGAGGGAAAGAGAGAGAATCCCAAGCAGGCTCCGTCCTATCAGCACGGAGCCCAATGCGGAGCTCGAACCCATGAACCATGAGATCATGACCTGAGCTGAAATCAAAAGACAGACACTCAACTGACTGAGCCACCCAGGTGCCCCTCTTTTTTTTATAGATGTTTAACAGCACCCTCATTAATTGGCCCAGCTGCCAGAAGAGGAGGTGAGAGCAACTCCTGAGGGGAGAACCTGTTGCCTTGTTGGAGAGAGGACTATATAGCATCTTCTAAGACAGTGAGGTTTCTAGCCCTTACTAGAGGTAGAGGTGGGTCACCTCTGCCTGCCCAGAGGGTGCAGCTGTAGTTGTTAAGTCAACATCCTCAGGGGCATCCATCCAGATGTCCTATCATACTTTTCAGGACCCCTGATTATTCCTATCAGGACCCTGCCCTTTGCATAACACATGTGCATGGACTGACTATCTGAATACCTCTGGAGCTCTGCAACTCACAATCAGGTCTTCAGCCCTACTGTTTTACTGTGTCTGCCCTTCTACTACTCGTATAGAAGGCCTCTTTAGAGACTACCACCAAGACTCTCTGCTTTTCACTCCTAGATATTAGTGCTTATCAACTATTCTCAGTCTCATTTATCCTTACACAGGGTGTCAATACAAGTTAAAAATAACCCCCTATTGTCCAAATATGAAATCTTTCACAATATTCCCCTCTGCCATAAAATTTCCCAAGGTCACCATTAGTGAAGTCTTTAGCAGTTGAACTGCCACTCTGAGCCATCTATTGGTGCCACATCTACCAGCCAGGACAGCATCTTCTGCCTGCCACATGGTAAGAGAGCCAGGCCCATGTCCCCACCTCACCTCCTATTTTCTTGCATCACTCCTAGAACCTCTAGCTGTAGACTTGGTCTTCAGACACCAAGATGGGATTAAATGTGAAATGATTCTGTTATCAGAAATATCTGCCTGAGAGGAAATAGGGAAGGAGCAGGAGAAGGCTGGGAAAGCAATGCAAAAAACTGATTACAATGCAAGTCTGAGCCCTAGTGAAGGAAAAAGGAAAAGAAGGTTAGGTGGAAGTGGAAACATCCTAGGTTGGCATGCAGCCTAAGCAAAACCATCAAGGAATCCTTAAGCCAAGTCACTGACAATGGAGTCCCATTTCTCAGGAATAGGTTTGCTTTAGTATCCCCACTGCACTGATTATGGGCATGGAGCAGCCCATAGGAGGTATGATCTTGATGCAAAAGTACTGATGGATTTTGAAGCCTAATACCTGGGGTCCTCAGTCAATTAACCCCCCTGTCATGGAAAGTCCGTAAGGTACATTCTCTGGGTAACCACATTAAAAGTCTTTTCTTAAGGACATTTTAGTTTTTCAACTGAAGAATTGTCCAGTCTCCTACCTTATGAGGTTTAATCTTAGCCACTGGTTTTCTGGGGGACAAGAGCTAAGAGTTCCATTATTCAGACCATGTATTTTTAATTTCCTCATTCTTAGACCTCTATTTCACTCTCATCTTCCTCTGTGCCTGAAGGCCCCAAATCTAGAGGTTCTGCAGCTTAATTTCTCCAGAAAATAGACTCCTGACTGAAGGAGAGCATCCTGACTGTGCGGGGTGACAAAGGGGTCCCAGTGGCCAACTGCTTTATGTCTATATGTCCTGTCAAGTCAGTGACTACTCTTCCAGCTGAGGATCTTCCAAAATTTGTTTAAATTTCTCACCTGCTGAGATCTCCTTCTCTATTCTTCTTATCCATTCACTTCAATTATAAACTATCATTTCTCTGCTAATAAATATCACATCCAAATCTAAGAGTCCTATGTGTCTATTCTTAACACTTGCTTGACATTTCAAGTTCAATTTTACCAAAACCAACTTTACACAACTTTACACAACTTATATCCCAATAAAAACGCTTTAATGGTACCAGGAATAGTTTTCCAATTTCACATGATATATTTAGATTTGGTTAAGTGGGAGTAGTCTAGAAATTTTGCACATGGGAAGAAGACTATGGGTTTGTGAGAAAGGGCCATGTAAGAGTGAATATGCCAAACAATGAACTGTAGTAGTCATTAAATTTTTTTCCTAACAGAGCTTAGGTCTGAGAGCCTACTACATATACTATCTCCCTTCTTAATTTTACAACCAAAATAATCTTGATTACAATGGAAGCCATTCCAATTAAGCACATTTTTTAAAACAACTATACTAGTATTACTTCAATAATAGCTCTTCAATAATTTTATACTCAAACACTATGAATTCTAAAATAGATTTTATTTGAGATGCTAGCCACAAAGTGTCTTGTTTTCCTGGTTCACCTTAGGACTGTTCCCACAAGCAGAATTCCTGGGACCCATCACATTCTCCTTCCCTGACCCTGTTTCCTACAGTTGAGTTTTAGATGCTCTATACTTTGAAATTACGCCATAACTCAGGAAAGTAGGATGGTTCATTGGGGCAATCTCATGGGAATAAGACAAGCACAAAAATAAACTGTCTCAATTAATGGAATATATTATATCAACAGACTAAAAACAATCATGTAATCATCTCAACAGTTGCAGAAAAAGCATTTGACAAATCCAACACCTACTTATACTAAAAACTCTCAGTGAACTAGGAATACAGGGGAACTTCCTCAATTTCACAAAGAATATCTTTAAAAAAAAAACAAAACTATAGTAACATACTTAATAGTAAGAATCTTGAAGCTTTCCCACTAAGATCAGATGGTATAAAGGATGTGCCTTCTCGTCACCTGTTGCAACATCACACTGAAAGTCCTTGCTAATACAATAAGGCAAGAAAGGGAAATAAAAATCTGTACTGATTGGGAAGGAAGATAAAAATACTATCTTCATTTGCAGATAACATGATAATTTATGTATAATATCCAAAATAATCAACAATAATAACAAATGAAACTCTGGAACTAAAAGTGATTATAGCAAGGTTGCAGGATACCAGGTTAATATAAAAAAATCAATTGTTTTCCTATATCCAGGCAATGAACAAGTAGAATTTGAAACTAAAAACACAATAGTATTTATGTTAGCACCCCCACAAATGAAATACTTAAGCATAAATTTAACAAAATATAATGTGTAAGATCTGGATAAGGAAAACTACAAGACTATGATGAACAAAATCAAAGAACTTAATAAATGAAAACATGTTCATGGCTGGGAAGACTCAATATTGTCAGATGTCCATTCTTCCCAACTCAATCTACAGATTTAGTGCAATCCCAATAAAAACTCCAGCATATTATTTTATGGATATTGATGAACTGATTCTAAAGTTTATAGGAGAAGCAAAAGCCCAAATGGCCAATTCAGCATTGAAAAAGAAGAACAAAACTGGAGGACTGATGTTTACCAACTTCAAGACTTACCAAAAAGAAATCAAGACTGGTATTAGCAAAACGACAGAACAAATAAAAAGCCTGGTCTACAGCCTTAGCACCCTGAAAGCGCCCAATCTCATCTGATCTCAGAAGCTAAGCAGGGTCAGGCCTGGGTAGTACTTGGATGGGAGAAAGCCTAGAAATAGACCACCCAGGACAAATAGATCCTATTTCAATTGACTTTTGACAAAGGAACAAAGGCAATACCATGGAGCAAAGATAGTCTTTTCAACAAATGGTGTCAGAACAACTAGACATCCACATGCAAAATAAAAAAGAATATAGACATCTTACATGCTTCACAAAAGTTAACCCAAAGTGGATCACAGACCTAAATGTAAAATGCAAAACTATAAAACTCCTAGAAGATGACATAGGAGAAAACCTAGATGACCTAGAGAAAAGGTATGGTGATACCTTTTGAGAAACAACACTAAAGACACTATTCATGAAAGAAATAATAAATAAGCTGGTCTTCATTAAAATTGAAAACTTGTGCTCTGTGAAAGACAATGCCAAGAGAATTCTAAGACAAGTCACAGACTGCAAAAGACACATCTGTTAATGAACTGTTATCTAAAATACACAAGGAACTCTTAAAACTCAACAACAAACGACCTGATTTAAAACTGGGCAAACGGGGCACCTGAGCGGCTGAGTCGGTTAAGTGTCTGACTCTTAGTTTCGGCTCAGGTCATGATCTCATGGTTTGTGGGTTCAAAGCCCCACATTGGGTTCCATGCTAACAGTGTGGAGTCTGCCTAGGATTCTTTCTCTCTCCTTCTCTATGTCCCTCCTCCACTCTCTCTCACTCTCTCTCAAAATAAATAAACGTTTTTTTAAAAAAAAATGGGCAAAAGATCTTAAATACTTCATCAAAGAAGATACACAGATGAAAAATAAGCATATGAAAAAATGTTCCATGTCATACAGCATCAGGGAAATGCAAATTAAAACAACAAAATATCACTACTCATCAATTAGTATGGCTAAAATCAACAACACTGAAGACACCAAATGCTGATGAGGATGTGGAGAAACAGAAACTCTCATATATTGCTGGTGGGAATGCAAAACGGCACAGCCACTTTAGCAGATAGTCTGGCAGTTTCTTATAAAACTAAACATACTCTTAACATACGATCCAGTGATTGCACTTCTTGGTATTTACCCAAAGGAGTTGAAACTTATGTCCCTACAAAATCCTTCATATGGATGTTTACAGAAGCTTTATTCATAGCTGCCAAAACTTGGAAGCAACCAACATGCCCTTCAGTAGATGGATGGATATATGAACTGTGGTACATCCAGACAAGGAAATATTATTCAGCATTAAAACCAATGGGCTTTCAAGCCATGAAAAAACATGGAGGAATCTTAAATGCATATTACTAAGTAAAAGAAGCCAATGTGAGAAGACTAGATACTGTATCATTCCAACTATATGACATTCTGGAAAAGGCCAAACTATGAAGACAATAAAAAGATCAGGGGTTGCCAGTGATTGGGAGTTAAGAGTGGGGAGAAATAAGTGGAGCACAAAGGATTTTTAGGGCAGTGAATATAATCTGTATGATACTACAAGGATGGATATATGTTGTTATACATTTTCCAAACCCATAGAATGTACAAAACCAAGAGTAAACCCTAAGGTAAACTATGGACTTTGGGTGATTATGATGAGTCAATGTAGGATCATTCCAGTAGTAATGTTGATAATGGGGAGGCTATGCATGTGTAGAGTTAGGGAGTATGTGGAAAATCTCTGTGCCTTCCTCCCAATTTTGTTAAGAACCTAAAACTGATTTTTTAAAAAAAAGTACTAATTAGAAGTGCCTAGGTGGCGTGACCAGTAGAATGTCTGACTCTTGATTTCAGCTCAGGTCATAATCCCAGGGTTGTGGGATTGAGCCCCGTGTTGGGCTCTGTGCTAAGCATGGAGCCTGATTAGAAGCCCCTCCCTCTCCCTCTGCCCCTCTGCTCCACTTGCTCTCTCTCTAAAATAAAAATAATAAATAAATAAATAAATAAATAAATAAATAAATAAATTTAAAGTATTAATTAATTTTAAAAAATCGTTCTGGAGAGAAAACAAGGACACATTCTGGATTTTGTAAAAACTATTAGGCATTAAATACTCTGGACCATTAAAAGCAAGTTATTTGTAATTATTCATTTATAAAATTATTATACACATCAGAAATCCTTTAAAATTATAAAATTATATTCCAATAACTTTAAGGCTTATTCTAGATTTGGCTTCTTTATTTTGACTCCAAAATGAACTATTTTTAAAAATTATTTTATCAAAGGCATACTCTCTCATCCCAGCACTTATAATTTATTAGAAGACCTATAACTTAACGTTCTTGATCTTCCTAAGGAGCTCTTTTTATCTGATTATATAATGAATGGTCACATACTAGAAAACTACAGCCTGCAAAGACATACTAAAGCTATAGCCAAATTGAAGACTCCACTGGAAATTAACCAAAAATAAATCACATATACAAAAATTAATTCTTCTCTTATCATGGAAGAGCTGTTTTGTTTCTGATACTAATGAGTTCTTAATCTTTCACCTATTTCCTCAGAAATGAGAAAAGGTCACTTTCTAATAGTACATTGAAACAACAGGGTAAAAATAAGAAACTTCAGCATACTTTTACATACCTGAAATCAAATATACTTACTTGGTTTTTTTTAAGTCCCTTTCTTCTATCTCAAGTCAAAAGGAAGTTCTATTAGCCACCTATTTTTTAAGCAATGGTAGTTGCTATACTATACTAAGGAACACATAAAAACTACAAAAAAAAAAAATAACTCTATTGAATGCTTACAAGAGAAAAATATGAGAATACAATTAAATCACAGCTCCTAGATATGTAGTACTTTTCAATGAAGGCAATTGCAGCAGTGAGTGGATGCAGCCTTCTGTGTGCTTAAGTACCAAGTGCCCCCTTGTGGACAACATTGTTATTAGATTATATATAAAATTTGTGTAACTTGTTTTGTGATTTGAGGCTACACCTGTCTCCAAATTGACACATGATCTTTGGGGAGAGCACAAACTTGGTGATATCTGGGACAGAATACATCAGGAAGCAGTCTAAGATGGATTCTACAGATCTACCACCAGCCAGATGCCTAGTGGGAACTCCACCTCTCGCTTTGTTTATATCACATTCTTGAGAATCCAAGATCCCTTCAGTAATCCTTTCACTATATGGCTGATATATCACTTTAAATACAAATATATTTAGAGATTTCAGTAGTGCTTTTGCTTCATTACTATCAATTCCCAGTTATTAGGCTCTAAAATATGTATTTATGGCTTTAAAAACAGAATTTCTAACAATGTTCTGAATGTGGAAATGACCAGAATGAGCCCAGTAGGAGCATGACTGGATGCTTCAGTGAGGTAATAGCTCTCAGGAAGGTCCAAACGGGGCTGTATGTTTGTCCAGGACCCCATGAAGCAGTGTAACTAAAAGAAGAATCTGAATCACAATAAAGGGAATCACGTTCAGGAAAACGGTATGGGGCATCAGGATGAACAAAAGAGTAGCACGATGATTAAGGACATTGGAAGTCGGCATGTGGAACATAAACAGACCAAAATAGAGAATGATATGAAGGGAGAGTCTTGTTTCTTTGAAGGATCAAGTACATGATGAAGAGACTAGTCCAGCTGTTTGAAGGAATTTGTAAGACTTAAAACCATCTCTTCCTTCAAGCCTCTCCTGTTAATAAGCAGGACTAGGAGAGGGGTTTTGTGGTTTGTCCTAAGGAAAGCTGAAACATACAGGAAGGGAAACTAGATAAATATCCAAAAATTAACATTTCAAGAAGTCAACTGACCAAAGGATTAACTTGCAAAGAGGCCAATTCACCTAGGATTCTAAATTTACCAAGTCATCAAAAATTTGCTTTTAGTAGCATCTTCCATACATATGAACTTATGACCTAAACATATTCTTTTTCTGAATATATTTTCAATGATGATACTAAATGTAAACCATTTTCATAAGTTTTAGTTTCTAACTAATTGAACATTCTTTAAAATGTTACTAAGGTTATTTTCATAAGAATGTATTCAAAGATTTAGATTTCAGCAAATTAATTTCCTATGACTTGATATTCTACAAATTAATCAAGAGTCTTCCAGAGAACATTTAATGTGAAACTCAACATTTTCCTAAATAATATTTCTCTGTTTCCATACTTTCTCCTCCATGTCTCCCATCAGCACATAGCCTTGTTGGCTTTAGGAGCAGGATCTTCTGTGCTATATCCATCCGACTGGCAGAGTGTTTGCTCTGGTGAGAGGTTTCCCGTAAGGGTCCAAGCTGTCTGCATGTACTGAGAAACAAGGGAATGCACTGATGGGAAAAAGAAGCAGAGAGAAATAGAAGTGCTATGGTTTGAATGACTGTGACCTCCCCCAATTCATGTGTTGAAATCCTAATGCCTCATATGATGGCACTTTGGGAGATGCTCAGGTCATGAGGGTGGGGCTCTCATTAATAGGATAATGCTCTTATAAAAGAGACCCCACAGAGCTCCCAAGCCCCTTCCCACCATGTGAGGACACAGCTAGAAGGAGCCATCTCTGAACCAGAAACTGCTGTTACCAAACACCATATTTGCTGGTGTCTTGATCCTGGACTTCCAGCCTCCAGAACTGTGAGAAGTAAATCTCTGTTGTTTTTAAGCCACACAGTCTGTGGTATTCTTTTATAGCAGCCTAAACAGACTATAAGATAGGGGGTCATCAATTTTATGACTGCTAATGAATCAAGGAACAGGACTTCCACCATGCAATAGAGTTGACCACAGGGATACGATAGAACTTTTTGATAAAGACTTTATAGTAACTTTTCCCAAGAGAGACTACCCTGTAACTCTTTCTCTGAGGGACACATATCCCCTAAATCTGTTGTTGTTGTTGTTGTTGTTGTTGTACTCAAAACATTACTGGGGAACTACCTATGGGGCTATCTACCAGGAGCCATAAAGTTCTGATAAAGAGTTCAGCTGAATTCTCAGCTTTGTATTCTAACTGGAGATTAATGAGGAAGCCTAGAGTGCCAAGTCAGAACCTGAAAAATAGCTATTGCTCATCAGAGACAACACAGCCTAATTATCATTAACTTTCAGTCATTTGGAATGCTTAAGATAGATTCTAGTCTGCTAGTGAGTGAATGGATACAGATCTTTGCTCAATACACCAGGAAATTCTTGGAGGGAACATTAGGTAAGCACTAGGTTCTTCTGGTGGATGCAAATAGAAGAGGTTAGAAAATGTCCACTCAGCAACCCCCAAAGAAGTAAAAATTCTGTGCTTTTTCTTAGATCCCTGAAGAGCTCCCTGCTTTCTGGACAGGTACTAAGGAGCCATAGAATTCTACTATAGTTTTAGGAAGATACCAGAAGATTCACAACCTCTGTAACAGCACAGCTGAATAAGTGAAAACATATGGCACAACTTACCCTTGCCCTTATTTTCTTGAAATGTACTAAGGTTAATTTCACAACAGACTTTGTTCTAATGAAACTTAGAGTTCCCTCTAAAGTTCCTGTTATCAAGGGAAGGGAAGAAAGGAACTAACACTTTATTGAGAGAAGTGCTTACGGTGTCAGGTATTATGCTATTGGCTTTATATATAACTCTAATAATACTTATGACAAACTTGCAAGAGGGCTTAATTAACTCCATTTTACAGATGAGGCAATTAAGCCTCAGAGAAATGAAATAATTTCCTTAGTGTCCCATAGTCTGAATTTGAATCAGGGCAGTCTAATTCTAAAAGCCATGTTTCTGGGTAAAGTGGGTTACACTGACTCCAACTGTCTCACCCCTGCTTTTTCACTACACTCATTTTCTGTCAGTATCCTATCTTGTCATTAGCATTTGCTTACCTTCTTTCCCCTTTGAATCAATAATGTGCTGGAACTTCGGACCATGTGCTTTGTCCTACCCTGCACCTGAAATTTCGTGGAGAACATTCTTCTGCTAAACATTCATTAAAACCTTCTTCTCCCTTCACTTCTGTAATGCCACCCTTTTCCAGCTCTCCCTTCTCCCTTTCTCCATAGTTTTCCTTGTCAGTTATCTTCACTGAATTGCCTCCTCAGCTAAAACCTTAAGTGTTAGTATTCCCTAAGATTCCATCCTCAATCCTACTTTTCAGACCATGTATTTCTTTCTGAACAATCTCATACTTTCATGACTTCAAATGACACTGATGACTCCATGATCTCTCTTTACGGAAAGACAACTTTCCATGGTCTAAAGTCATGTCCAGATGTTTACTGACCACTATCATATATGTAACATACACAACACTAAACTCAATTCCTAACACTCCACCTAGTTCTGATTCCTACAGTGTTGGTTCACTGTAGTCATTGTTCAAGCGAGAGCCCTTAATCATCCTCCAGTCCTCTCCCAGTCTCACCCCAGCATCCAAGAACTCATGAAATCCACATTCCTAAATATCTCTTAAATCTGTCACGTTGGCTCCATCCCCATATACTACTGCCCAAGTTGAACAACTCACCCTCCCTCACCTGGACTGCTACAAAAGTATCCCAACTGGTTTCCCTGCCTCAAATCTCACTGACCCTGGGAAAGCCTTTCTCCATGGGGGTAAAAGGCTTTTAAAATCTATATTAAATACTTCAAAAGCTTCCCATCACATATAAAAAGGTTCACACGTATACAAAATCCTGTGTTATCGAGGGCCTGCTTATATTTCCAGTCGTATCTCCCATCACCTCTTGTATTTATTCCAGACCTACTGAACTAACTGTAGGCCTGAGATGTCTTTAGATTGATTCAGAGGGATTCTATCATTCTTTGAAAATATGCATATATCATGATCTAAAAATTTCACTCTATGTACGCTAGAGCAGTGATTCTCAAACTTTGGTGTATATCTGAATTATCTGGAGTTAATAAAGAACTCAGAAATGGCAAGCTGGTTGAAGGATAGGGCTGGCCTTTGTATTTTTATGAAGTTTCCTATGTGATTCTGTTACCTACCAAAGTTTGAGGACCACTGACCTAAAGCAAGGGCCAGAAAACTATAGCCTGAAGACCAAGTCCAGCCATAGCCTGCTTTTGTAAGTCAAGATTTGTTAGAATAAAACCCTACCTATTCATTTAGTTATTGTCTACAGCTCCTTTCACACTATAACGGCAGCAGCAAACAGAGATCATATGGCCTGCAAAGCTGAGAATATCATCTAGCCCTCTGTAGAAAAGTTAGCCAACTCTAGAGGAACACTTTACACTAGAAGACATGTATTAAGCATGTTCCCTGTGGCAATGTTTGTCATAGTGATATTTTGAAAAATCCACAATGTACATAAATAGGGGAACAAATGAAGATATATAGATATAAAGTGGAATACTATGTAGCAAACAAAATTTATCAGATCCTTATGTATTAACATGGACAGAATTTTAAAAAGAATTTTAAAAAGGCATGTGTGCAACATGATATTTTTATATGAATTTTTAGATACAATATCTGTAGAAAGGTATTTAAAAATAAATTGGAATGATGTATACCAAATCCATGATAGTACTGTCCTATAAAGAGGAAGCAAAGGGAGAGAGACAGGGAGAGAAACAAAAGGGTCCTCGACTCTATAGATTGTTTTCATTAAAATACTGAAATCAAAAAGTGACAAAAACTAAAGAGTTACAAATACTAGAATATATTGGTTGTCAGATTATCCTCTGTGAGTTTTATTCTATTCAAAATTAAAACCACAAATAACCTAACATATTCAAATATAGGGAAAAAGAATTGAATATTAATAATCCAATGCAATGGAAAATAACGTAGCTTTCAAAAATATACAGGAAGAAAATATAACATAAGAAAATCATTGGTTTAATTGTCCATGACTACTACAGGATACAAAATTATCCACAAAACAAGGTTGAAATTCCAAAATATATATTTTAGAAATGCTTTCCTTATATTCTGGTTTCTTTTCGAATAAATCTTTTACCTTTTACTAAAAAAAAAGTATGTCCTTATTTTTTTCCTTTTTTGGGGTTCATTTATTTACTGGGTTGTAATTTTTATTTTTTTAATGTTTATTTTTGAGAGAGAGAGAGACAAAGCACAAATGGGGGAGGGGCAGAGACACACACACACACACACACACACACACACACACACACACACAGAATCCAAAGCAGGCTCAAGGCTCCAAGCTGTCAGCACAGAGCCAAACGCCGGCCTGAGCACAAGAACCATGAGATGATGTCCTGAGCTGAAGGTGGACGCTTAACCGACTGAGCCACCCAGGCGCCCCGGGCTGTAATTTTTAATCAATATACATGCATGCAAAACTTTTAAAAAAGAGGCCAACAGTAGATATGTTTGACTTAATACTTATCTTTGTCTTTTATTTTCTGAATAATATTAAATGAATGCATACTACTTTAAAATGAATGGTATTCATTGAAAATGATCTTGTATGGCACATAGAGCTAATTGTATAACTGATACACATTCTCCCCTTCTTCCTACTACCATGCTCAGTAAAACACTAAATTTCTCAGTCTTCCTTCAAGATACAGGAGGCCACATGATGCAGTTCTAACCAATGAGATGTAAGGGGAGATGTTGGATGCAGCACGTTGGAAAATACTTTGAAAGAAAACAGACTTGACTGGCCTTCACCTTTGCCCTTTTCCCTTCATCTACTTCTTTCTTTGAAAGAGAAGGTAAAGCAGGTGAGAAAGTGAAGCAGCCATCTTGTGACCATGCTGGACAAAAACCACTCATTAAAGGACCGAGTGGAGAGTCAAGAGTCTGGAGGAGCCATTATACCAACCCCAACTGCATCCCTCTAACACTTCCTGTTACATGAGAAAACAAAACGAAACACCTTACTGGTTTAAGCCTTTCTTTTACACGCAACCAAATGTAACCCTTTACTGAAATATCTTGCTAAAATTAAATTCTAACAAATTATACTGCTGAAAGGCACTTTAAAGATTACCTAATCTATATAGTACCTGCGGGTGAGAAAAATAATCTTCAAAAAGGTTGAGGGCTTGACCATTCTGTATCAGAACAAGGACCAGAACTTCATTCTCACTTAAGTGAATATTTTTTCTAGAATACTAAAATCAAGTCCACTTTTATGACCCAGTTTGTAAATTACTTACTTAATATTTTATATATTTTTTTCTAAATGATAACATTTTTTTAAATGACATATATACTGGTCATAAATTAGTATTCACCCCTGTTTTGCCCATACACAAACTTGCAATTTGAAGTTAGTCAAAATTGGTATTCAAACTGACATCAGTTTCTTACGTATGTCTGTATAGGTTACTCCTAAAGACTAAAAATCTACAACAAAGATTAAGAATCAGTAAATTTATAAAAAGTGTTTCATTTCATATTCTATCCCCGCCCAAAAAACAATTTAAACCCTTTTCTCCAATTATCAACCTAATAGGAAACCAAAAATGTCTGCATTTCATAGAGCATATATCTGAATTTCATAAATAGTGTTTTTATATAAAGAATAAGACTTAATATATTCTCTTTTAACCTTGAATAAAAGATTTTGTCATTGGATATCAGATTCTTGGATCCCGATGCTTTTTGCTCAGTAGTTGGCTACTTCTATCACCAGCTCCTTGGCTAGACTCCTAATCTGCTGCTGTTCAGACAAACTCCTCCCAGATTCCATGTGTAAGAAAACCTAAATACTCATGCATGCAGGGTATCTGCCCCCAAAATAGAGAGAACCAGCTCCTCAAGAGCTGCACTTTCATTATCTTTCCTTTCTGCTTGGTACATGGCCCTACTCTTGGTTCTTCTAAAATGTCTTCAGTCCTTTACTGAAAAGAAATAAAATTATCTGTCTCCAGAGCTAAACCTCTTAGAAGACCATATTTTTTTCAAGATTAACACAAACTCATCAAAGAGAAGAAATGTATTTTTTGTCAACATGAGTATGTTATGGAGTCTGAGGCACCAGTCAGAAAGCCAATCAAATGCTTCTTGGGTTGCTCTAGAGTACTGCACCATGGCACAGCAGCTCCTGTGGCCACTCTCCATAAGGCTGGAGATACCCAATTTCTTTTTTTTTTTTTTAATTTTTTTTTTCAACGTTTTTTTAAATTTATTTTTGGGACAGAGAGAGACAGAGCATGAACGGGGGAGGGGCAGAGAGAGAGGGAGACACAGAATCGGAAACAGGCTTCAGGCTCCGAGCCATCAGCCCAGAGCCCGACGCGGGGCACGAACCCACGGACCGCGAGATCGTGACCTGGCTGAAGTCGGATGCCTAACCGACTGCGCCACCAGGCGCCCCGATACCCAATTTCTTAAGCTAGTACTGAGGATAAGTTATCAAGAAACAGGGAGCCAGAATATTTTATATTCTATATTCTATAGGTAGAATTAAAATTCTATCTACAGTTAAGAAAGACAAGGCTTAAAATAGCCCTTGCAGCAATTTCTAAATACCACAAGATGGGGATATGACTCTATGGTAGGGGGAAAAAAATGTTATGTTCCTGACTTTCCAAGCCATAGTAATAAAGGTATTTCTGGGTTGAAAATAACGGAGGTGTACAAATTAGATTATTTCTTTCCTGAATCATTATTTTAAAAAATACAAGATTTTTCTGTATTTTTCACTAAAGGTCTGCAGTTATTCAAAGAGCAATCTCCATAAATGCTCTGGTCCCCAGGACCTCTGTGAATATAGCAGTCAGTTTAGTGCTCTATGTACCACTATTAAAAAACATGTTACTTCTGGTAAGTGGTATAGAACGGCTGTTGGCATAGTATGGTGTAGTCAAATGGGCATAAGTTTTTTTTAGAGGAAGAGAATTGACCTCCACATTTCCAGACTGTGTGATTTTGATCAAATCACTTAGTCATTTTTCTTGTTTTTGTTTTGAGAGATAGAAGAGAGGGCGGCAGGAGAGGGGCAGAGGGAGAGGGGCAGAGGGAGAGGGGCAGAGGGAGAGGGGCAGAGGGAGAGGGGCAGAGGAGGAGGAGAGAGAGAGAGAGAGAGAGAGAGAGAGAGAGAGAGAGAGAATCTTACGCTGGCTCCACACTTAGCATGGAGCCTGATGCAGGGCTGGATCCCATGACCCTGGGATCATGGCCCGAGCTGAAATCAAGAGTTGGACACTCAAATGACTAAGCCACCCAGGTGCCCCTCACTTAGTCATTTTAAGCTTAGTGTCACAGGTATTAAAAGGAATAATATTAAATTTTATCTCATGGAGTTATAATCCTGCCAATTTAGGTGAGTATTATATTTTCATTTTCATATTAGGTACCCTTGATTTTTAATAATATTTCCATGTTTTTCTGAATATTCCTTAAGTAAAAATGCAGCATGAGTCATAAAGAAAAGGCTATTTCCAAGCATGCTCTAGACCCAGCAAAAGTCATGCATCAGATCTTCTCTACATCTTAAAGGATAAACATTTAAATCAATGAAAAACAAATAAATGTTCTTTGTAAAATATAAAACATATGAATTTAAGTAATTTATCAGGAGGAAAGGATGTCATTAGGGCCGCCCAAAGAAAAAATAGGTAGATAAGCTCAATGAGGTTTCTTTCATGTTATAGGGTAATTTTGTGGGTTCTCTGTTGGATTTTATATATATATATATATATATATATATATATATATATACACACACACACATATAGTGTGTGTGTGTGTGTGTGTGAATGTGAATATATATGTGTGTATATCTATACATGTGTATATGTATATTCCAGAGGAAGTGGAATGCAAATGTTTTTACGTAGGTAAAGATTTGTATTTCTGTGTTTAATAGGCTCTTTTAGGTTACAGAATAAACACACTTGTGTTTCCACCCAGCCTGATTATTGAAATTCTTTTTCTTCCATTTTGGTTGTACCTGCAACCCTGCCCAGCTTTATAAGGTGGACATTAAGTTGAAGATTTTGCTACAGAACTCCTTATTTCCTAGGAACAGTTCCAATGAACAAAATACTTTATTTGTAACTTGATACAGTCTTTAAATGTTTGGGAGGATCTATTTTTTTAAAAAGTACATAATTTCTTTCCTTCAATTATTCTTATTTAACCAGCTTTTACTCACCATTGGCATTTTTTCATAGACACGGATAAAAGACAATCTATCTACAACAAAGCAAATATGAACAATTAATATTCTATCACTTTTAAATCAACTTAAAAACATATATATAGTTGCTTCTGTACCTGAAGGATTCCCACAAATTTTTTTCATTTTCTCTTCTAGAGAAACAATTTGCTTTTCTAATTGATCATTCAGTTCAAGTTGTGTCTCATAACGAACTTTCCATTCACCACCTGAGTGAAAAAGAGGGGAAAATCAAGATCACTTTGCCACCTCTCATTTATTCATTACACCACCATTAATTGGCTCAATCTTACTGTACTTCACTTTGTTAGCAATATAGACGAACTAGAGTGGCTAATTTTTTTTTAATGTTTTAATTTATTTTTGAGAGAGAAAGACAGAGCATGAGCAGGAGAGGGGCAGAGAGAGGGGAGACACAGAATCTGAAGCAGGCTCCAGGCTCTGAGCTGTCAGCACACAGCTGGATGCAGGGCTTGAACTCACAAACCATGAGATCATGACCTGAGCTGAAGTCAGACACTTAACCAAATGAGCCACCCAGGTGCCCCTGATTAAATTACTTAAAAAAAATATTTTACATCCTTCTTATAAACCTGAACTGCAATTCATAGATATTATAATCTACCAACACATCTAAGTCAATATAACAACTTAATTCTAATATAATATAAAGACAGGTAATATTTTTTTAAGATTTGGGGGTTTTCATTTTGTTTATTTTTTATTATTTTTTTAACTGTTTCTTTAATTTTGAGAAAGAGAGCGCACGAGCAAGGAAGGGGCAGAGAGAGAGGGAGACACAGAATCTGAAGCAGGCTCCAGGCTCTGAGCTGTCACTCAGCTTGAGCAGAGCTTGAGCTTGTGAACCACAAGATCATGACCTGAGCCAAAGTCGGACACTTAACCAACTGAGCCACCCAGGTGCCCCTAGAGTGAACTAATTTTTAAGTATGCATTTCTCTGTTATGTAGGATCTTTCAGATTGCAGACAGTAGATTCACAGTCGGATTACCACCCAGCCAGACTTCACTAGGACTAATGTGATTCCTGGTCTTCTCACTCCCTAACCCCTTTGTCCTTTAGTTCCTCATGTATCTTTATACAGAATTCTATTAGAGGGACTATCAGGAAAATGTTTCTTTCATAGGAACTTGAAATATCCATACATAACAGCATAAATAATACTGACCCTCCATCCAATGTCATGTTCATTTTCTTTCCTTTGCAAACAAATTCTGAAGACTGTTTGCTATGTATAAAGTACACAACGCCTTACATGTATTAAGTAACTATTCCTCATTTTAAAAAACTTAGTTACCTATTATACAGATGAAGAAACCAAGGGTCAGAGATGTCAAACAACATTCTTAAGATGACAAAGCTAACAGATGAGGGAACTGGGTTTTATCTGACTTGAAAGTGTACCCTCTTTTTTGGAGAGAGAGCAAGCAAGCGGGGGAGGGGTAGAGGGAGAGAGAATCCTAAGCAGGCTCCACATCCAGGACAGATCCCGACGTGGAGCTTGATCTCATGACCATGAGATTATGACCTGGGCCAAAATCAAGAGTCAGACACTTAACCGACTGAGCCACTCAGGTACCCCAAAAGTGTATCTTGTTAATTGCTATGCAAATACATGTAGCTGCCTATTCAGGCATCTTCTCTTGTCTGTAAACAGGTTTCTTTCACCAAACCCCTTTGGCTATTAAGGCCAAAACATTTGTCTTATTGCTACAGGAGAGGAGGAGAATACAGCCTAGAATTTAAACATCTTTGGTCGGCTTCAGGGCCCAAAGCTAATTTTATTTTATCTTGAAAGTCACACTTTATATAGAGAAAAAAAAGATAGCTTGCTTCTAAACTTTAAATGCGCTTTACATTTATGAGGCGATTTCTGCTCCATAATAGTTGACAGAGGAGTCTAAGCAGAAAGAGTAGTAGCACATACTACTGGCCTCAACTTTCTCAACGCAGCCACACATGTCTCCCTTAGCCCCCTCATCTCTAGCAAATCACCCTCCCAAACTGAAGTTGAAAGTCATTAGTCCAAATGCATTAGGGAACAAGAAAAGAGAAGCCTGAAGAGAAGCCTGAAAGAGAAGAGAGACTGAACATTTATCCAAAAGATACCAGAGTCCAAATAGATGGAGTTATCTGTATAACCGACTAGCTGAAGTCTCCCTTTGTTGGGACCCCTTTTCCCACCATGGGAATGGGGACTTCAGAGCAAAATCAGAACAGTTACTGAAACATTAAGAACGTAAGTCATTCTGAACACATCTGACTATAGTTTATAAATGTTTGCCTCCACTTTAAAAATATTACTGATCTAGAGATCCTCAAATGCAAGTAAACCTAATAGTATACTATCATGTATTAATGTTAATAAGCGCAACGCCTTGGAGGTAATGATGTCAATGTTCACATCCCCCAGTGTGGTGAACTGACCTCAAACATACACACGCAAATGTGTAACTCCTTCAGTGTATACAGACGGCTCTGCATTGTAGGGGACAAAAGACAAAGAGTAAGCATACTGACTGTTGAATTAAAGGAGAAAATTGTAAAACTGTAGTGTCTATTAAAAAAGGAGAAAAAATAGTCTTGATGCTACTGTAGTAGGGTCACATTGGGACTTTCATGGGACCTTGACCCTGTTGCCTTAGTGGGCCTCTTCCTCCATTAAAAAAAAATATTAAAAATTCTATTTTACTACTATGTTGGTATAAAGACAAACATAATTCAGACTGGATCATATTCATTTTTTTCTTCTGATTTTAAAATAAAATATCTCATTGGCCTCTAAAAGTAACATCAAGGGACCTTAATAATGTCCCGACTGTGCCTAATGGATAAGTCAGCCAGAGCAGATATGAAAGCAAGCTTGGCTAATTCTAGGTCAACTTCTTAATAGAGTACAAATTAATCTGTTCAGAGCAAAGAATACACTGTTCTTAAGCTGTCTAGACTATTGGGTAATCACTGGGACTGATGTCCAGAGTTAATTTGGAATAACCTTTGTTTGATATTTTTGCAATGAGTTCATATCTAAATCTAATCTATCCTGCCTGCATTAATTACTGCCACTTTGCCAAAGTTGACCTGAGAGTGTATTCATTGCTGTTTTGATCTTGCTATGAGGAAGAAGACACAGAAAACAGGAGAATCTATTTTAGAAAAATCTTAAGATGTATAAACTAACTGAGCCCAACTGATCAGTTTCTGTTGTTGAACTGACAGGAAAAGACAAGACAGATCTATCAAACAGTTAAATAAAACATTGATTTGTTCCAGGTAAATTATGTCCCTAACCCTGGGAAGATAATGTGTACATTATTAATAATTCATTAATTAACAATTAATCAATTAACATTCAAGTGCATAAAAATGAGGACTATATAACTTACCAAAACCTGCAGCCATCACTGATTTACATGGCTAATACAAAAATGTGTTATAATTTCTGATTCCTTAACAAGTGGATGGAGGCCCACAAAACTGGAGATTAATAAAATTGTTTACTTTTCACAAAACAGCATTGGCTCCCACAAATCACATCAACTTCCTACTTATCAAGTATTTCCTTTTTTGAAAAAGGACCACACTGATTATTTCTTTCCCTACCACACTTTCTTCTGTGATAACCCAAAAGTACCCAAAATATTAAGGTTTACAATTTTTGCATAATTCTTTATCCATCTTTACTTATTTAAAAAAAAAATTTTAATGTTTATTCATTTTTGAGAGAGATAGAGAGAGATAGAGGGCGAGCGAGGGAGGGGTAGAGAGAGGGAGACACAGAATCTGATGTAGGCTCCAGGCTCTGATCTGTCAGCACAGAGCCCAATGTGGGGCTTGAACTCACGAACCAGTAGATCATGACCTAAGCCGAAGTCAGACGCTCAAGCCACTGAGCCACCCAGGCGCCCCATCCATCTTTAAAATGCAATAATGTTTAAAGTATGTTTTCAGGGGCGCCTGGGTGGCTCAGTCAGTTAAGCGTCCGACTTCAGCTCAGGTCACGATCTCGCGGTCTGTGGGTTCGAGCCCCGCATCAGGCTCTGGGCTGATGGCTCGGAGCCTGGAGCCTGTTTCCGATTCTGTGTCTCCCTCTCTCTCTGCCCCTCCCCTGTTCATGCTCTGTCTCTCTCTGTCTCAAAAATAAATAAACGTTAAAAAAATAAATACTTAAATAAATAAATAAAGTATGTTTTCAACAGGGAAGAAGAGTGGCAGTAAAAAATAGCAAGTTTTTCAGGGTGTTTGAGTGGCTCAGTCGGTTGAGTGTCCAACTCTTGATTTCAGCTCAGGTCATGATCCTGGGGTCATGGGATCGAGCCCTGTGTCGGGCTCTGCACTGAGTCTGCAGCGTGTTTGAGATTCTCCCTCACTCCCTCTCTTCCTCTCTCTTTCACTCTGTCCTTCTCTCCCACTCTCTCTCTCTCTCAAAAATATTTTAGATTAAAAAAAAAATACAATTTAAAAAAATAGCAAGTTTTTTTTAATAGTCTTGATACTAAGGGAAGTTAAGAGACATCTGAAACTAACCCAAATAAGAGATGTAGTGCTATCTTTGAGACAGCCACAATAAACTCGACATCAAAATAGACGCTTCCTGATCTTGAGCACAACAGCAGCCAATGTATCAAGGCCTACAATACACTTACTTTTTTTTTCCAACGTTTTTTATTTATTTTTGGGACAGAGAGAGACAGAGCATGAACGGGGGAGGGGCAGAGAGAGAGGGAGACACAGAATCGGAAACAGGCTCCAGGCTCCGAGCCATCAGCCCAGAGCCTGACGCGGGGCTCGAACTCACGGACCGCGAGATCGTGACCTGGCTGAAGTCGGACGCTTAACCGACTGCGCCACCCAGGCGCCCCGCCTACAATACACTTATAATACACCAGTATTTAAAATACAGACTGGGGCGCCTAGGTGGCTCAGTCAGTTGGGTGTCCAACTTTGGCTTAGGTCATGAGTTCAAGCCCCATGTCAGGCTGTGTGCTGAGAGCTCAGAGCCTGGAGACTGCTTTGGATTCTGTGTCTCCCTCTCTCTCTGTCCCACCCCCACTCCCTCTCTGTCTCTCTCCCCCCTGCCTCAAAAATAAACATTAAAAAAATAAAATACAGACGATGAGGGGCACCTGGGTGGCTCAGTCGGTTAAGCCTCTGTCTTCAGCTCAAGTCATGATCTCATGGTTCATAAGTTCAAGCCCCTCACTGAGCTCTCTGCTGTCAGCACAGAGCCTGCTTTGGATCCCCTGTCTCCCTCTCTTTCTGCCCCTCCCCTGCTTGCGCTCTCTCTCTCTCTCTCTCTCTCTCTCTCTCTCTCTCAATTAATTAATTAAAAATACAAAAATAAAATAAAATACAGACTATGAGGATAAAAATTTAGCAGAAACATTTGTGTCTCTTGGTGGAAAAATATCCTGAGTAATACTCCTTCAGTAACTCTAAAAACAAACAAAAAATAAGCACTAATTTGTAAAGGAAAAATAAAATTGCTTTGCAATCTCAAAGAGGGATCTTGTCTAGGATCAGTACAAGAAAAAGCAAAATCAAACCAAAAATGGAAACATTCTAGAAGTTTGATTCATGGTCAATTTTATGAATTGACATTGTAAGAGGAAGTTCATAAAGCAAGAGAAAATTAGGTGAAACCCTATCTTTTAGATGTGGATTTTTTTGGGGGGTGGGGGGTGTCTAAGAGAGATAGCAGTGTTAACAAAAACAAAGCCCACTAAGCAACAATGCCAAATAATACATTTTAAAGTGTTAAAAAAGAACACAGTTGAATTGGTTGAAACTTGACCCTACACAGACTTATTAAGTTCAGTCATATTTAATTGTATTGGTCATTGTATTTATAATGATAATAGTGATGAAGTTATGTTGACTTGAAAAGACTCTGTAAAATAAGAAAATGATAACAAGGAAAGGAAAAAGCCTAATATATGGCACTGTACTGGGCACTAGGGATACAAAAATAAAATAGACACAGCCCCAGCAGTCAATTAGCAGTAGGACAGTGGTGGTGAGGGGAAACATACAGCCAGAACATTTGAGACTATTGGTTAAGTGGATGCGATGGAACATACAAAAGGACATCCAATGTGGAAGGTGGCAGAAGCCACTGAGAGATAGGGAGGTCAAGATTGAAGAGGGTCAAGAAATGCTCTCGGGGGAAATGGCACCTGTTCCAAGCCAGAGGAGGTGAGAAAGGATATTCAAGCAGCAAGAACAGCATGAACAAAAATACCTATGTGTCAACAAAGGAGAGGATACAATGAGGCAAAGAGTAACTCCTATGGTGAAGCTGACTCCCCACCAAATTTTCAGACTTCATGAGGAAAAATATCCCCAAAGTAGGACTAGTGAGTTTGAGTCATGTCTCTACCACCCGCTAGCTTATTTATGTGATCTTGAGCAAGTTACCTATCCTGCACCTCAATTTCTCATATCTAAAATAAGGTCAGGGGTGCTTGGGTGGCTCAGTCAGCTAAACTTTGTCCGATTCTTGATTTCAGCTCGGGTCATGATCTCACAATTCGTGAGACTGAGCCGAGTCAGGTTCAGTGCTGACAGTAAGAAGCCTGCTTGGGATTTTCTCTCTCTTTCTCTGCCCCTCTCCTGCTCACGCACACACTCTCTTTCTCAAAATAAATAAATAAACTTTATAAAATAATGAAATAAAACAAGGACAATTCAAGTTCCTAAATTATAGGATATTGGGAGGATTCATTAAAATATACAAAATACTCAGAACAGTGCAGGGCACACACAAAATGCTTTAAGAGTTAGTTGATATTGTCATTATTTTATTCTTCTTCTTTTCCATCATCACCAGCAGCAGCAGCAGCAGCAGCAGCAGCAATTTACCACAAAACTGTTCTCCAAAAGGGTAGCACTACATTGCTAACAGTAATGTATAAAGTTCCAATTTCACTTAAAAAAAAAACAAAACAAACAAACAAAAACTCTACTTCTTCAATAGGCAACAAATTGTATGTGTTTCAATTCAATTCAAATTTCTTTGAGGAAAAAACAAGTTGGATATTTTCCATACTCATGAATTCTCTCTGTTCTACTCATATTTATTACTGAGAACTTCATTTTTTTCTAATTGAATTGCAGAGGATATAAATGTAGTCAAAATATGGACCTTTTGTCTATCATCTTGGCTACTAATGTATTTCCCATTACATTAGTAGGGAATGCCGTTTAACTTCTTGTATGTTGTCTTTTTTTTAATCCAGCTCTTCCCCATGAGAAGATTTGCTCATAATACAATTTGTTGGGCTTACATTTTACTAGTGGGCATGGTTATTCATTGCATGCATATCTGTAAGGGTGACCCATTTTGCCTGTAACTGGATAGATGAGAAAATTCAGCTAGCCTTGCCACTTCACCTACTTGGTAAGTGCACTCCCAGTCCACCTGCCACAGAGCCAGTTATAGCCCAGATATAGTTATAGCCCAGATGTGAAAATGTAGGAAGCTACTTCAGAACTGGGACAAAGAAGTGTTCTCCAATCAAGCTTTAAAAGAGCCTTGGAGGGGCGCCTGGGTGGCGCAGTCGGTTAAGCGTCCGACTTCAGCCAGGTCACGATCTCGCGGTCCGTGAGTTCGAGCCCCGCGTCAGGCTCTGGGCTGATGGCTCGGAGCCTGGAGCCTGTTTCCGATTCTGTGTCTCCCTCTCTCTCTGCCCCTCCCCCGTTCATGCTCTGTCTCTCTCTGTCCCAAAAATAAAAATTAAAAAAAAAAAAAAAACATTGAAAAAAAAATAAAAAAATAAAAAATAAAAAAATAAAAGAGCCTTGGGTACTTAAGAAAAGTAGCATTTTATTTCCTATATAGTTACTGATTCTTTTTGTTCATGGCTTCCCCAATAGAAAACTATAAATGGGTTTAAGAACCAAAGTCCACCCCCATAAGCTTAATAAAACCCTACTGTTCTTTAGCATTCGGTTCAAGCACTGCCTCCTCTGGAAAGGGTCTTTATGCCTTCATCTAAATTGTGTTAGGTTTCCTTAACTGGGTTTCCTCCTCATGCAGAAGTTACATCCCTTCTCATATTCATATTTTAGTTTGATACTTTCTCCCAATAGTCAGTAAACCTTTTTAGAACAGGGAAAAGAAAGGTCTTCCATTCAATGTGTTGAAATATGGCAGGTCTCAATATTTGTGGAATGAATTAGTATCTTACATACATTTTAAGTTTTAAAGATATGTGGGTATGTGAGTGTGCAGATGTGTGTGTGTGCACAGCGCTCGTCCACCATTCCTTCAACACAAATAGCCAAAACCTAGATAAAGATTTTAAAGTTATGGCCAAATACAGAAGTTAAGATATGAGAGGTATTAAGTTAAATAGAAAACTTGTATTTTATTATCTACCAAAAACAATAATGTATTGATGTCATGTAACAAAAGTTTTGCTAACTAATGAACATTTTGAGGTTGTAAGTAGGTGAATAATTATGCAGTAACACGTTTGACATTGGAAATATTAGTTTTAGGGGTGCCTGGGTGGCTCAGTTGGTTAAACATCTGACTTCGGCTCAGGTCATGATCTCATGGTTCGTGGGTTCGAGCCCTGCATTGGGCTCTGTGCTAACAGCTCAGAGCTTGGAGCCTGCTTCGGATTCTGTGTCTCCCTCTCTCTCTCTGCTCCTCCCCAACTCATGCTCTCTCTCACTCTCGCTCTCAAAAATAAACATAAAAAAATTGAAAAAAAGAAAATATTGGCTTTAAAGCCTAATAATTAATAAATTATTAATGCTGCCAAAAAGCAGTGCTGAGATCTTGGTACTACTATTTCCTGTATTTAATTTAATGCACTACCAGTATCTTGGCAAAATAAACAATAATTATACCAGAGTCACATATAAAAATATTTATTTACATACCTTTGTCATCAGTATTAAGTTTGGCTTCCAGTTCCTCTATCTTGTGTATTATTTCAAGCATTGATAGTTGCACTATATCCCTATTATTACAAATATCTTGTTAATTATGATCCAATTATAACATGAAAAGAATAACACATATCAATGCACAACTACTTTAGGAACAATTTATTATGAAATGTCTCTAATTGAAGGCATGGTTGACAATCAGAAATCAGGCAAATGGAGGCTTCTGATTACCAAGGTCGACAAGGACACTAATATGCACTAAGGCTCAGAGGCCTCCAGGTGACCATTAGAAACCCTTTACTCTTAACTTAAATATGATCCCAAGAAGTTGTTATCTGGCTTCTCAAAGACCAGCAAATGAACTGCAATTTATTGGAGAACGGAATAGCTAGGTAACAACTGATAATCTGAAACAAAGAGGAAAAAAGAAACACTAATAAAAAAAAAAACCCACACATATACACACACATACAAATAGCATTCCAGAGATGATGTATTTAGGACATTAGTAAATTAGCACATTAACTATTAAAATTTGATGACCAAGGGGCACCTGGGTGGCTCAGTCGGTCAAGCGGCCGACTTCAGCTCAGGTCACGATCTCACAGTCCGTGAGTTCGAGCCCTGCATCGGGCTCTGTGCTGACCGCTCAGAGCCTGGAGACTGTTTCAGATTCTGTGTCTCCCTCTCTCTCTGACCCTCCCCCATTCATGCTCTGTCTCTCTCTCTCTCTGTCAAAAATAAAATAAACATAAAAATGGTTTTTTTTTAATTTGATGTCCGAATCATTTATGAATATGTATTTTTGGTTGCCTATTATGTCAAAGCATTGTGCTAAATGCTTAAAATACTACAGTGAATAAGTGAACTGAACAATAGCAACAGCAGCGGCTTCCACTGAATGCTTATTATAAGCGGATGAGAAGCGCTTTACATTCTTTTCACTCAATCCTGCCAACAACCACATCAAGTGTAATAGTTCTTACACCTATCTTAGAGTTCGGAAAATTGAAGCTTAGTGGTTCATTAACTGGCCCAAGATCAGGTACTTACTAAGTGATAAGAGCTGGGATTTGAATTTATGCAGGATTCCTCTAAGTACTTGCTCTTATAGTCTACTGACTAAGGGAACATACAACCTGTCCCCAGAATGTTTATGGTTTAGTACCAGATCAAGAAATAACTAACTAAAATAGTGTGGCTGGAGCCACAATAGAGGAAAGCTCAGGAAGCTTTAGGGCACATAAGAGGGTCTAAATCTTGTGGGGCTGGCTGGTGGGACTGGGGTTATTAAAAAAAAAAAAAAAAAAAAAACTTAAAGTGTTTCAAAGATTTAATATGAAGTATAATATTGAGTATTTTTAAGTATATAGGAGAGGCGTCATTTTTACAAAATGCCACCATTTTTTAAGTTCTTCTAAAGGGATGGGATGAAAGATAAGCATAACTAAACAAAACCTTTGGAATTTGAAACAGAAAAGCTGAATTTAGTGGAACATGAAAACCAGACACATAGGTTAGCATTACAGTATACGCACACAATACACTCCCATCTGATCTGATCCTAAAGACAGAAAATCCTATCTCAAAATCTGCCTGTTTCTAATACCAAATGCTTAATCAAAGAAGCAAATGAATCTTTCCTATAAAACACTGATTTTAGATGTCGCCTGATCTCCCCGGGTATTAATCACACTGCTTGTGTCACATTGACCTCAGGGGCTTCAGCTTTGAAGGGCGGAGCACACACAGGTGCATTTCCTTGAGCTACGTGTACCTGAACCCTACACGTGCGCGAAAGTCCGCGCGCCGCCCTTCAACTCACTTCTGACGGATTTCTTCCAGTAACTCCTTTTCAAGGCGGTCGGTGCTCACGCCGTCGAAGTTGGCGCCTCTTCCTTCCTCCATAGTGTCAGTTCAGAAACGTCCCACGCCCTTCCCCTCTTACAGCTAACACCACAAGACCTGACACCCTCCCAGAAGCTGGGAGCGTGAGGGCATTGTCTCGAGCTGTCACTAAGGTTTACTGACTCACAGTCGCCCGCTCTCGGCGCCTCGCGGTGACGTCACAGGGCGTTGCCCGGGAGCCGCGAAGAGCATTCCGAGCGAGTCGGGGAGCAGTCCGTAGGCTGAGCCTTGGAGTGCTGCTAAAACAGAAAGAGGTCTCGCTGCCCCGGGAACACTTCGTCGAGAAAAGTTCCTCAGTGCCCGAAACCTGCGGCCTCATTCCTTTTCCCAAACTGGCGGAGGGGGCACGTGCACCAGCCACATGGCCGACTGCAAGGGAGTAAGGAACCATTGGCTCCGGTGCTGTTTTAAACACTGACCCAAGCCCACTCTTCACTTTACTCTTAGCCCTTGTTAGGGAAATGCGGAATCCAAGAATGGCTGTGTCTTTCTTTGCTTCAGTTTACCGAGTACCAAAGGCTCTGGTTAAGCGTGAGGAGGAGCAGACCCTGAGAAGGCACTGCCTGACCTCTGAGTTTCCAGTCCAGATTGTTCTGTCTTTGAGTTTTGACAAATCTGGGGACTGATTGTCCATGGACATAGCTCAGAGCTGCCCACTACAGTTTGAAATTTCAAGCTTATATTTGTAATCACAAAGTTTGCATTCTGCTCCTGATAGGTCTGTGCTTTAGTATTATCCCTGGCTCCCATCCATCTTTGACTAGAAAGATTGATCTGCCTTTTCCTTTGACTTCTCTGGTGCATTTTCCCTACTGTGAATCAGTTTGAGAAGTGTGAATGTGAGACCTTGTTGTCTGACAGAAATCAGCACTAGTACTCTGGTACAGAATTTATTTTGCTTACTGCTTCATCTTTAGTGCCGAGAAGAGGGACCCTTAGTAGTTATGTACTGGTTATGCTAATAAACGACAATTTCTTTTTTAAGCATAAAAAGCACATGTGGTAAGTGCTTGTTTCATTTGGTTGCTGCTTATCAGCATATTTTTGCAAAGTTGATAATTTATGGGAAAAATATAAATAGCAAAAGTTTTCGACCTATGGTTGCTACACTTAAAGTTTGTATAAAATAGAATTGTTCATTAAATGTGTGCTGCAGCTAAGTAAAGTCTTCAATTAGAAAGTAGGTTTTAAAGGAGAAAAGAGATTCAGGAAGTTTAAAAATCTCTATATTGGGGGATATTTTAAGCATGGGGACAGTTTGGAATTGAATTGTTTGAATAGAACATAAATGTAGTAAGTAACACATTTGATGGATAACATGTTTAATGTCCAAAAGAACAACCCAGATTTTGTAGGCAAAAGAGAATTTTAAGCATTTTGAAGAACCACTGCAATTAATATCAATTACGTACAAAGAGATGCTAAATATGTTCACTGCTTTAAAAATAAAACCTACAGGGGCGCCTGGGTGGCTCAGTCAGTTAATCGTCCGACTTCAGCCTAGGTCATGAACTCACGGTTCATGAGTTTGAGCCCTGCATCAGGCTCTGTGCTGACAGCTCAGAGTCTGGAGTCAGCTTCGGAATCTGTGTCTCCCTCTCTCTCTGCCCCTCCCTAGCTCTCTCTCTCTCTCTCTCTCTCTCTGTTAGGAAATAAATAAACTTAAAAAAAATAAAACCTACAGTTAGTTTAAAAAGAAGTGTAATATGAAGGGCACCTGGGTGGCCCAGTTGGTTGAGCATCCAACTCTTGGTTTTGGCTCAGGTCATGATCTCACAGTTTGTGAGTTCAAGCCCTGCTCTCCACCCCCCACCTCCCAGCACTGTGCTGATGGTGCAGAACCTGCTTGGGATTCTCTCTCTCTCTCTCTCTCTCTCTCTCTCTTTCCCCTCTCCTGCTTGCTCTCAAGATAAAACCTTAAAAAAATAAAAATAAAACATAAAAAGAAGTGTAATATGAAAGAATTCTGTCAATTACTCAAGTGGTGTGGCAAATCCTGCACTCCCACTTTTGTGCTCAGCCTGGGACAGGTTGTGGGGAGCAAGTTGCAGGTCTCCTCTCAGACACTCACCAGCGTCTATTCCCTGCCTTAGGGGCTTTCTCCTTTCTTCCCTGGCCAGAGTTCTCAGTTCTTCTCTCTTATAGACTCTCCTATAGACTTATAGGAGTGGGGGTGGGAGAGAGATAGGGATGGTAGAGGGATAGTCATGTATTATCTATTCTTCCAAATCTTTATGATTTGCACCTAAACAATAGCTTTTGAAATATCAAAAGCCGAGAATTGATGTTTTTGTTCTCTGGTTTCTTTGTAGAACCCCCTGCTTCTTTGGGTCAGGAGGAGCAAGAATTCTCTCCACCTGTAATGCTACTTCCAGATCACTACTCTTCCATCTTCATGTAAAAACTCACGCCTCTGGTGCTGATTCATAGGGGCACACGTACCCCAATGTTTATAGCAGCACTTTCAACAACAGCCAAATTATGGAAAGAACCTAAATGTCCATCATATTATAAATATATATTTCTCTTGGTAATGTGAAAGAATGAAATCCTGCCATTTGCATCAACGTGGATGGAACCGGAGGGTATTATTCTAAGTGAAATATGTTTTCACTCAGATGTGGAACTTGAGAAACTTAACAGAAGACCATGGGGGAAGGGAAGGGGGAAAAACAGTCACAGAGAGGGAGGGAGGCAAACCATAAGAGGCTCTTAAATACAGAGAACAAACTGAGGGTGGATGGGGGTAGGGGGGAGAGGGGAAAATGGGAGATGGGCATTGAGAAGGGCACTTGTTGGGATGAGCACTGGGTGTTGTATGTAAGTGATGAATCATGGGAATCTACCCTCAAAACCAACAACACACTGTATACACTGTATGTTAGCCAACTTGACAATAAATTGTATTAAAAAAATAATTTAAAAGATTACAAAAAAACCCTCACTCCTCTGATATGCATGGCTTTTAAATTGTTTTTAATTTCAATTTTAATTCCAGTAAAGTTAGCATACGGTATATTAGTTTCAGGTGTACAATATAGTGATTCAACAATTATATACATTACTCAGTGCTCATCACAGTGTGCTCTTAATCCCCTTCATCTATTTTACCCATCCCCCCACCTACCTTCCCTCTGGTAACCATCAGTTTGTTCTTTATACTTAAAAGTCTGTTCTTTGTTTTCTTCTGTGCGCATTTGTTTCTTAAATTCCACATATGATGGTATTTGTCTTTCTCTGACATTTCACTTAGTGTTATACCCTCTAGATCCATCCATGTTGTTGCAAATGGCAAGATTTCATTATTTTTTATGGCTGAGTACTTCTGCATTGTATATATATACATCTTCATTCATCTATCAATGGACACTTGGGCTGCTTCCATAATTTGGCTATTGTAAATAATGCTGCAATAAACATGGGGGTGCATATATCTTTTCAAATTAGTATTTTTGCATTCTTTGGGTCAATACCCAGTAGTAGAATTACTGGATAATATGGTAGTTCTATTTTTAGTTGTTTTTTTTTTTAATGTTTATTTATTTTTGACAGAGAAAGAGCATGAGCATGAGCAGGGGAGGGGCAGAGAGAGGGAGACACAGAATCCGAAGCAGGCTCCAGACTCTGAGCTGTCAGCACAGAGCCCTACGCGGGGCTTGAACTCACAGACTTCGAGATCATGACCTGAGCCGAAGTCAGATGCTCAACCGACTGAGCCACCCAGGCGCCCCTATTTTTAGTTTTTTGAGGAATCTCTATGCTGTGGTCCACAGTGGCTATACCAGTTTTCATTCCTACCAACAATCCATGAGGGTTCCCTTTTCTCAAATCCTTGCTGTACTTGTTTCTTGTGTTTTTTTTATTTTAGCCATTCAGACAGGTGTTAGGTGGTATCTCATCTAGGCCAGTTTTGTTGTCTTCTTTGGAGAAATATCTGTTCATATTGAAAAATTTAGTGGCGCTTGGGTGGCTCAGTAGGTTAAGCCTCTGACTTTGGCCCAGGTCATGATCTCACGATTTGTGAGTTCGAGCCCCATGTTGGGCTCTGTGCTGACAGCTCAGAGCCTCGAGCCTGCTTCAGATTCTGTGCCTCCCTCTCTCTCTCAAAAATAACCATTAAAAGGGGCGCCTGGGTGGCGCAGTCGGTTAAGCGTCCGACTTCAGCCAGGTCACGATCTCGCGGTCCGTGAGTTCGAGCCCCGCGTCAGGCTCTGGGCTGATGGCTCAGAGCCTGGAGCCTGTTTCCGATTCTGTGTCTCCCTCTCTCTCTGCCCCTCCCCCGTTCATGCTCTGTCTCTCTCTGTCCCAAAAATAAATAAAAAACGTTGAAAAAAAAATTAAAAAAAAAAACCATTAAAAAAAAACCCATAAATTGGAAAATTTGTGTTTTTGGCTGTTGAGTTTTATAAGTTCTTTATAGATTTTGGATACTAACCCTTTGTCAGATATGTCATTTGCAAATATCTTCTCCCATTCCATAAACTGACCTTTAGCTTTGTTGACTGTTTCTTTTGCTGTACTGCTTATTTTGATGTAATAGGGCTTTTATAGTTTCGGGTCGTATTTCTTTTAAGAAATGTTTTTTTAAAGTTTCTTAAAAGTTTATTTAAAGTTTTATTTATTTTAAAGTTTTATTTTTATTTTTGAAAGAAAGAGCATGAGCAGAAGAGGGGCAGAGAGAGAGAGGAAGACACAGAATCTGAAGCAGGCTCCAGGCTCTGAGCTGTCAGCACAGAGCCCGGTGTGAGGCTGGAACTCATGAACCGCGAGATCAGGACCGGAACTGAAGTCAGATGCTTAACCCACTGAGCCATCTAGGTGCCCCTCAGATCTTACATTTAGATCTTTATAATATATTTTGAGCTTATTTTTGTGTATAAGTGGTCCAGTTTCATCCTTTCACATGTAGCTGTCCAATTTTCCCACCACTATTTGTTGAACAGACTGTCTTTTCCCCATTGCATATTCTTGCTTCTTTTGTGAAATGTAATCATGAGTTTATTTCTGGGCTGTTCTGTCCCATTAAGTGTCTGTTTTTGCATCAGTACCATAGTATTTTGATTACTATAGCTTTGTAATACATCTTAAAATCTAGGACTGTGATGCTTCCAGTTTTGTGTTTTTCAAGATGGCTTGGCTAGCTAGGGTCTTGTGTTTCCATACAAACTTTAGAATTATCCTAGTTCTGTCTAAAATGTTGTTGGTATTTTGATAGTAATTGCATTAAATCTGTAGATTGGACAGTATGGACATATTAACAGTATTTGTTTTTCCAATCCACCGGCATGGAGTATCTTTCCATTTGTGTTATCTTCAATTTCTTTCAGTGTTATATGGTTTTCAGAATACAGACCTTTTACCTTCCTGGTTAAGTGTTTTCCTAGGTATTTTAATTTTGGTGCAGTTATAAATGGGCATTCCTTCCTGATGTAACACCATCTATTCCTCACTTCCCAAAGACTTCACAGTCATCCATTGTCTGACTTTGACATCAAAGTGGTCTTTCCACTGGAAGTCTTGCCCACACCTTGACCTTCAACTTGCAACTCTCATCACTTTAATCTCCACTCCACTTCCACAGCTATACTCTGAATCCTGTCATCAGAGTGGCTTTAACTCAGAAAACTTAAATTAACAAAACTACCGCATACCAAAACCTCATTCTTTTAGGTCCCAACTCAGATACTCTTTAAATAACAATGTTTTGTTAACCAGGGATATTGTCTATGAAGCTTCTTAAACCTGCAAATGCTAGGACCCTGTCCCTTATCACAGAGATCTTGGTTCTTTAATAGCACACTCTAACAATTTGCTCTTCAGCTGGCTTCCAATTTTGAACAAAATAGATTGGTGTGTGTATGTGTACAAAGAACACTTTCCATTAGTTACTGTTTCCTCCAATGAATAGCTTCTCCAGGGTGATCAGTTTCTTCACTTGTGACAACTTTTTACATAGAATACATTTGAAGATATTACTTGGAGTTTTTTTTCCCACCTCATCGATGTTCTTATAATTTTTAATTCATCTTTCTGTATCTTTAAAATATATTGCGAATAGAAAAAAATTTTGAAGAAAACAAATCTATCGAGAAATATAATGTTCTCTTTTAAGTATTTCTGTTGCTAAACTAAATTACAAAATGGTTAAAACGATAGGAAGTCTTGAATTTGGCAAGAACAGACCAGAGAACTAGTTTCTGTTTGTGCAGAGCTTTACTCAGGCTTACCTAAAAAGTGAAATATAAAAGGATTTCTGGCTAACAAGCCCTAAGCTTCACTTTTCTTAGCTTGCCCTAAAATACCCATGAAGACAGAGAAAAAGACAAGCTCACACTATCACCAAAACCGAAGACTAATGATCTGTTTGGTAATAACTTGGGCAATTTTCTACCAAGTATCAAGAGAGTGGAACTGTAATTTAAAATAAAATAAAATAAAAACAACTAGTGTAAAGCAGCTGAAATCAGAGGATATCTATAAAGGCCATTTGTCCTTTCCTATCTACCTCAGTTTAAGAAAGATGTCGGGCCTATCACTCCATGTAGGTCTCTCCTTTTTGAGGTTAGTGTAGAACCTTTTTCATACTTTTAGATCTTCCTCAAGAACCTCTCTTTGATCTCTATCTCAGTTTCCGATTCTATAAAATGAAATTGTAATAGTATGTAACTCATAGGAATGTTGTGAGGTTAAAATGAGTTAACGTATATAAAAGCACTTAGAACATTAATGGCTCACAGTAAGCACTACATAAACGTTAGCTATCATTATTTCTAGACAGTTGGTGCCTTGACGTACTCCCAGAAAACTACCCTATACAGCATGAGGAAGGGACAGTCTGTTGAGGCAAAATGAGGAAAAACCCTGGTAGCAGTAAATATTGAGAACTGTTGTTTTTCATATGGTGTATCTTATGAATACTAAACAGCAAAGCAGAGCTACTAGGTAAGGGCCTCTATACAGTGAAAACGGGACTACAAAGCAGCTGTGATGGTTAATTTTGTCAGTTTAACTGGGCCACAAGATGTACACACACTTGGCCAAGTATGATTCTGGATGTATCTGTGAGAGTGTTCCTGGATGAGATTAACATTTCCATCAGTAGACCTAATAAATCAGATTGCCCTCCCAAAGACAATGGACCTCATCCAATCAACTGACCTGAATAGAACAAAAAGGCTGAGAAGGAACTTGATTTAGTTGAACTTGGTTTAAATCCTTAGTTTTCTGGCCTTTATACTCAGACTGAAATGGGCTCTTTTTGAGTTTTGAGCCTACAGGCTTTCAGAATGGAACTTACACCATCAGCTCACCTGGTTCTCAGGTCTTCAGACTTGGACTGAAACAACACATTAGATCTCCTAAGTCTCCAGCTCACTGAAGGGCTATCTTGGGAATTTGCAGCCTCCATAATTTCATGAGTCAATTCCTTGTAATAAATCTCTTTATACTTACACACACACACACACACACACACGTATTTATCTCCCCTATTCTGTTTCTCTGGAAAACTCTAATATAGAAGCTATACTTATGAAGATTTTGTCTGTCTAGCCATTAATATGAAAAAGCAACCCACAACCAAGTAAGCAGAACGGAATAAAGGAAAATGGACAACACAAATCCAATTTTTCTGACCTCTGGTCTAAGTGAACTTTGTAATCTTTAGGCTCCACTATTTGTCATCCCACTTCTCAAACTTAAGGCAGAGACTAACTGGAAGCTATATGCCAACTCATTTTTATTTCCACTTTTAATAAGTAGTACATTATCCTTGGCCTTAGGGAAAGGATCCATCAATCTATGTGTTCCCGAAATACAACCCTGTGAACACATTTGAGGACAAGCAATTCAGAAAGTTTATTCACAAAGCACATTTTTTTTAAGACAGTTTCAAATAAAATCTAATAAACTAAGTAGCCATTAGATGTTTAGAAATATTAGAATGGACAATAGTTATGAACACCAGTACCAATCATTTTAAGTCTGTAAACAAAAATAAAATGCCATTAGGTACTTATTTATATATTTGTACCTTATAGGTCTGTAAGTGTCTTCTGCCAGAGTGGAAACTGTTAAACCTACTTGCCATGGATTAAGTCTAAAGCCTTCACATTCTTTACCATGACTATGAATAGAACATTTTCTTTCTAACAATTTATTGGCTTTCTAATATATAAAATTCCAATGACTAAATCCCAAACTAAATCCCAAAATGACTAAATTCCAATGACTAAATCCCAAAAATATATTTACCATCCAAAGAATCCTGCTTGTATTTTTATAAAATTTTAGCCTCTTGGAATAACTTAAAGTGGATATGGTAAAATGATTTCTTAAAGCAACTTTGTCCTATTAAGCTCATGATATCACTTCATATTTTAACACCAATCATACACCAAAATTTCCTAAGTTCCTAGTAGATCAACACCAGTCTAAATCCAGAAGACTTAAAAATCTTCGTATTCATTCTAAATCAAAAAGGCCATCCCATTTCCTAACAAAGATACAAGCTACCAAATAATTTTATAGAACCTCCTTTTATTTTTCATGATTAGCCTAGTCCCTGTATTGAAAAAAATCTTTTAAATATTATCTGAGAGTTTTTTTAGTTTAGGATTACAGTTTTTGTGTCTAGCTTACACACTGAAAATTGACAAGCACCTAAAAAAAAAAAAAATCCACAATTAGTGCAAAACCAGGAGATAATATTTTAAGTTGGTCTTTCCAAGTACAACTCAAGCTAAGGTTACTAAATGAGAAATTTTATGTAAATATATAATTTCCTACCTTGCTTTACGAAAGACAGCAAATACAAAAATAGCTTAACATTACGTTTAATGAGGTTTATTAAAGCAAATGTTTTATTAGTCTTATTTTAACTGCAAAAATATTTTAGCCACATTTAGGAAAAATAAACTTACTGAGACTATATAATCCTATATTTGTAAAAGCTAGATGCAAGAATACAGATTCTTTCCTTTTAAGCAGAATACATGCTATAAAGCTTATGAAACAGTCACTTTGTAGGAATGAATAAATTTTTAAAATACTGGTTAATCTGTGGGGAATTCCACATTTGCCTATAAAAAAAAAATGCATCCACCTTGTAAGGCTTTGGTATAGGTGATTCACAGCACTTCCATCATTTTTCTTTCTTCTTTGCCTCATTCTTCTCTCGTTCCTCTGTCTGCTCACCTTTCTCCCTTTTCATGTTTACATTTGCTCTTCCTTCTTGATGTCCCCCCTTAGAATTATCAACTATTTTATAGTCTTCAAGGAGGGTTTGTCCTGTTTGTTTTGCTGTTTTCTTCACCATTGCTTTGATACCAATGTTGTCAATATTATAGGCAGTTACACCAACATTGATGGCAGAATCTACTGCATCATGTGTAGCTTCTCCTGCAGTATGCCCGTATCTTTAAAAGATTAGAAAAAAGTGTAATGACATTATAAATATAAATTAAGACCTTCTTATTTAGTATTATATAAGTCACATTATTAGTATGTTATTCCTAAAAGCAAAATCAAAGATTAGGTTTCAATTTTTTTTCAATTTAATAACTTAAAACAAAGTAAAAAATAAAATCAAACTGTGCCAAAGCTATTATTTCTCCTTTAGCAAAAACTGTGTGAAAATAAAATCAAGCTAGCTGAGATTAATGTTAATAAAGACTGTTTATGATGAAGAATAAAATGTAAATTATAATCAGGGCACCTGGGTGGCTCAGTCAGTTAAGTGTCCAACTCTTGATTTCGGCTCAGGTCATGATCCCACAGTTCAGGAGTTTGAGCCCCGTGTCAGGCTCTGCACTGACAGTGTGGAGTCTGTTTGGGATTCTTTCTCTTTCTCTCTCCCTCTCTCTGTCTCTCTAACCCCCTCACTGTCCCCTCCCCACTTGTACATGCTCTTACCCAAAGTAAATTTTTAAAAATGTAAGTTATAATAAAGGTTGTTAGTCATTTTTTTTTTAATCCACCCCTTCTGGAAATAGTAGAGAACTTTCAGTGAAAACAACTATAGGACACAAAGAATTGAGAGTCACTATAAATGGTTTTGAGTTCTATGTTAACCAGACTTTGGTAACGTCTTTAAACTATCAGAATCTGAGCTTGTCTTTAAGCAAAGATTGTATAACACTTTCTCCCACACTCCACTCCACTCTGCTGCAGACTCACTGGCCTTTTTGCTATTCTTTGAACCATCAAGCATACATGTGCCACTTTATGACCTTTGTACTGGCTGGTATTTGCCTAAACTATTCTCATACCAGGTACCCACATGTCTAACTGCTTCACCTTCTTTTAAGTCAGGTAAGTATTGCATTCTAACTATCCTGCCGATTTCAACTGCCTTACCCCACATGCTCCACCCCATGGCCAATCAATCCCCCCTAAAGCTCCTCCCTCATTTTTTTTTTAATGTTTATTTATTTTAAGAGAGAGAGTGAGAGACTGAACAGGCACACACAAGCGGGGGAGGAGCAGAGAGAGGGAGAGAGAGAGAGAAGCCCAAGCAGATTCCATGTTCAGCAAGAGCCAACGCTGGGCTCGATCTCACAAACTGTGAGATCATGACCTGAGCTGAAATCAAAGTCAGACACTTAGCCAACTGAGCTACCCAGGCATCCCTTAAGCTGCTCTTCCTTATTCTATAACTTATCACCTGCTACATACTCTAGAACTTATTTACTCTCTTTGTTTTGGTTTGCTTATTGTTTGTCTTGCTAGAATATAAACACTATTATCATAAAAGTACTCTGCTGTATTAACATATCCTATGCATTGAGAAAACTGACATTCGATATTTGTTAAATAAATGAGTAATTCCTGCCCTATCCATCTCAGAGTTTCTTTAGCATCAAACATACAGCAAAATGCTTGGGAGATTATACAGGCACTACACAAAATAGTATTATTGACAATTATCGTCAATATGTGTCAATATCAATATATGTGTTTAATATCATTTCTATGAGAAAATACAAGTTGAGGGCCTATACAAGGATACTGAAAGTTATCCCACTGTATTGTTTTTCTCTTTCCCTTTTTAAAATACCAGGTTTTTATAGTTTTCCTTGCTTAGCAGAGAACTGCCTAAACAAGCAACAAGAGGGCAACATTTTACAATTTTCTTCAGGATGCTCTCAAGTTTCATATGTGCTTTGTGACCTGTATCTGGACATTTTATACTAACACTGGATCTGCCCTCTGAATTAACAAGTTCTGTATTACTGTAAGTTTGGCCTGGAATAGTGGTTTGTGATCCTACTAGCTTGTTCATGCTTGTTTTTTTTTTTTTTTCAACCTCAAGGCGAAAAATGTGAATCTTAGTTTCTGAATGAGGATTCCATTACATCCTTAGCCTAATTTTAATAATTAGAGTCAGAGGGGGTGCCTGGGTGGCGCAGTCGGTTAAGCGTCCGACTTCAGCCAGGTCACGATCTCGCGGTCTGTGAGTTCAAGCCCCGCGTCAGGTTCTGGGCTGATGGCTCGGAGCCTGGAGCCTGTTTCTGATTCTGTGTCTCCCTCTCTCTCTGCCCCTCCCCCGTTCATGCTCTGTCTCTCTCTGTCCCAAAAATAAATAAAAAAACGTTGAAAAAAAAAAAATTAAAAAAAAAAAAAATAATAATTAGAGTCAGAGGATGGCATAACTTAAAATGTGCCAAACCTTACATCCATATCACTCTTGACTGGGGCCTTCTCACCAGTTACCAGACATCAAAGCTTCTTAGCTGCTTTCTGCTGGTCTCTATTGCAACCCTTCAGCATTCCATAGTACTTGCTGATGTTGCAGAAGACATGGAGCTTTCTCACTGTCAATCAAGCCCCCACAAATACCAGGTGGCAATGGTTATGGTTATGGTTAAATGAGAAGAAAGGGGTGGAAGAATTCAAGCATTGGAAGAGTGACCATAACTCTTGGTTGAGCAGGTTTCTCTTAGGGCTCTTTTCTAGGACTGTGTGACTAAGAATTTGGCCATCTTAGTGTTTATGAATACAGGAAATCCTCCAGATTCATGAACTTCCACTTCCCTATTCTAATGTTGCAGTTTGATACCTCTAACTGCACTCACGGTATTTAAAAAAGAATTTTTTTTAACGTTTATTTATTTCTGAGAGAGAGAGAGAGAAAGTGAGTGAGCACAAGCAAGGGAGGGGCAGAGAGAGAGGCAGACACAGAATCTGAAGCAGGCTCCAGGCTCTGAGTTATCAGCACAGAGCCCCATGCGGGGCTCGAATCCATAAACCGTGAGATTATAACCTGAGCCAGAGTCTGACATTTGATTGACTGAACCACCCAGGCGCCCCATTCACAGTATTTTTATATATAACACAATTCTAAAGGCTACATTATTAGTAATAATGTGCTAAAAAGGAGTCTGTGTTGGTACCCTGACGTTTTGCTTGTTTTTCCATGCTATCTCCATTTCAGCAAGAATTCCTGTTAATTTGGGGAGAAGTACCAAACTAGCAGTTAAAGAACTAGATTCTAATACCAACTGTGCCAAAAACTAGCCATATGACCTTGATGAGGTCTCAACTTCTTTACATTTCATTAATTTTTTTCTTTCATCTCATAAAATGAGATTTGTAGGTTAAAGCACTTTGAAAACTCCACAATACTAAATGTATAATTATTTTTAAAGACCTTATAAAATGGCTTTTAAGCAGTTCTGTTTATTTCCTTTAATATATCCTCACCCTATCATCTCTGCTTCCCAATATGCCTTAAAACCAGTATTCCTGGCAGGCATCTATTTTTCTCTTCCTTTATAAGTAACTGCTCAGTTCTTTCCTTTATTCGGACTACATTGTAAATTCAAACTACACTGTTAAAAACTAGAAAGTCTATCTCTGATAAAAAGACAAGTTTATTTTTGATTTCTTACTTTTTAAAAAGTTAACTTTAATTACAGCTTATTAGATTTTATATTAAAGAGCAATAAAAATGAATACAAAGAATGCTCTAAATAAGTCAATTGAGACTTAATACACAGTTTGAATGAGACTTGTCAGAAATTTCTCCAGCACATTCAGTAATGTCTACAAAGACAGCACAGTGGTGGTGATTCTAGATTTCACTAATTGTAACAAAATTTCAGTCATAACAAATTTCAAACAAATCTTCCTAAAATTCAATTCACATGCAACCTTCAAAACTATTCTTGAAAATATTAATCTTAAATATTTTAAATAGAAATAGCTTCTTCTTAGTGTACCCATCAAAGACTGGTGGATTGTGGCCAATTTCTAAAGGATGTTTAAGGTGAAGCTGAGGAATTTAAACTTTATCTTGAAACCAATGGGAATGGCATAACCAAAATTACATTTTAGAAAAATCTAACTCAGGTTGCATTGTGAATTGTAAGGGTGTCAGAGACAGACAGAGGAACCAGTTAGGAAACAAGCTGTGTGATGGATGAGAAACAATGAGGGTCTATTCTATAGTAGTGGCAATGAGGCTGGAGAGGAAAGAATAAATATAAGAAACAACAGCACTTGGTGAATGAATAGCTGTAGTGCTATATAGTTGGGACTTATGAAGCCTAAAGATTACAATAAAAGTTAATCAAAAAACATAGATTTGAGAGGTTGAGAGGTTGTATGGACACGGTACAGGTAATATCTATGAAGAGTAGAAAAGGACAGAACATAGAGTAAAACTCTAGAATGAATGGATGTGGAAGACAACAGCCCTGAGAAGAAGTTTGATAAAACTGAAAGGTGAGCTAAATGAGAATACTGTTAAGATTTGGAGACATCTGACCCACCAATCTTAATAAGCATATCTTAGAGCAAGATCAATCAGGACAGGCTACAGTAAGCATGTGACTGGACTTTACCCATGAAAATTTAAGGAAAATATCTAAGACATTAAAAAGACAAGTCTTTCAAATCTACAGATAACATAAAATGGAAACCTGGCTAATATGACATACACTAAATCTGAAGCCAAACTGAAGGACTTAATAATGGATCAAGATCAACAGATGAAATTAAGCGCAATATAAAGTTCTTAATGTTAGGTACAAATATCAACTGCCCCCAAAATAAGAGGAAGGCCCAGATTTTAAATAAAAGTTTCATTTTTTAAAAAACACAAGTTTGATATGGGTTAATCAAGTAACAGCTACTAAACAGATAGTCTTTGTCTTGTGTGCCATGTATGCCAAATGCTAAGTATGACCAAATAAGGGAGGCAAATCTCATGGTATTCTAGCTGGCACAGCAGATGTGAAATACTTCATTCTTTTCTGGGTTCTGTATTTTGAGAAGAACACTGATGAATGAAGTATCTGGAAACCATACTATATAGAGAATTCTTAAAGGAACTGGGACTATTTAGAAAAAAGTAAGTGAAAGACACAATAATAATGTTTAAATATCTGTACAGTTACCACAAGAAAAAAAGAAGACTGACCTTAAATACTTAAATAATTCCTGAGCAGATGTTATATAGACTGGTTTTGGGTACTATGACATCTGCCCAAGGGATTGCCTTCAATAAATTTGAATTTGCCCCTTCATCCAAAGGCAATTTTAATTAAAATTCACTAAACAAACCAATAAAATATGGTACCTGAAAAGAGTAAATTCCTCACAGAAGAACAATTTTACTAAGCTTATTCTTCACAAATATGTATTGTAAGATAAAGTTTTAATGCGGGGAAAACAAAAATGGATCTAACTGATGTTATATGATTTTCCTCTAAACAAGGGTTTTTAGTTTTTAGTTTTTTTTTTTTTTTTTTAAGTAACCTCTATACTCAACATGGGGCTCAAAGAGTTGCACACTCTTTCAACTGAGCCAGCCAGGTGCCTCATCCTCTAAACAATTTAAAATGGAAAAAAAGAAACTTAAAGGTGAAATTTAGAAGCTATGTAGAAGAGTGATGAATTATTTACTAAATGCTATACTGCAATTATATATAAAGGTTTGAAGTTACTTATTGCTTTTCATTGTTCCTGTAAGTCTTGATGTTCCTAAATCTAAAGTAAGACAAAAGCATTAATGTAACTGAAAAAAATAAAAGTATTAATGAATAGTTCCCACACATTTACCTAAAAATTTTAAGAGTATAATTAATTATACAGATCCTTAAGTAAACCACTCATCATCAGTGAACACAGTCCCAAATCATAGTCAAAACCATCAAAAGTATAAATAATATACTTCTCCAACATAATCTGCTTTAATTTATTTATTTTTAAATGTTTATTTATTTTGAGAGAGAGAGAATCCTAAGCAGGTGCCACACTCAGGGCAGAGCCCAAAGCAGGGCTCAATTTCACAACTGTGAGTCATGACCTGGGCTGAAATCAAGAGTCAGACACTTAACCCACTAAGCCACCCAGGCGTCCCACAATCTTCTTGTAAATACGCTTAAATTAAAAGACAATCCTCTATGTTGGCTTGTAACACCAGAAATCAGATAAGGAAGTTTATATATAGTTTGTTTTTCTTCTTGTCATAATGCATGTAATTATGGCAGATTTAAAACAAGCTGGGAGAATAATTGATCATAGGCAAAAAGAATATAAATTTTCTATATTATGCAATCATCAGTTGGATTAGAGAAAAGCACAAATGCTTACTCATCAAATACTTTTTCAAAGTGCAAACAAATGTAAATAAAAGTAAATTTATAAATATAAAAATATAAATTACATTTATACTCATAAATGTAAATTTACATAAATGAGAAGTAAATTTAAGAACTAGCTCTTTCTTTTCTTCAGTGATAAATATCACTAAGTTATTATTAGTTTCATACCTGCAGTTTCTTCTCTTAAAAGACAACTTTTCTTCTTCTGGGCAAGATTATTTATAAGTATCACAAAACGCTTTGTATCCCCTTGCCCCTCTCCATCTTTCCAAGTTTCTTTTTTTTTCTTTATTTTTTTTTATTATTTTTTTTATAAATTTTTTTTTTTTAACGTTTATTTACTTTTGAGACAGAGACAGAGGATGAACGGGGGAGGGTCAGAGAGAGAGAGGGAGACACAGAATCTGAAACAGGCTCCAGGCTCTGAGCTGTCAGCACAGAGCCCGACGCGGGGCTCGAACTCACAAGCCGTGAGATCATGACCTGAGCCGAAGTTGGACACTTAACCGACTAAGCCACCCAGGCGCCCCTCTTTTTTTTTTTCTTTAAAAAAAAAAATTTTTTTTTAATGTTTATTTTTGAGAGAGAGAGAGACAGAGTGTGAGTGGGGGAGGGGCAGAGAGAGGAGACATAGAATGGGAAGCAGGCTCCAGGCTCTGAGCTGTCAGCACAGAGCCCAACATGGGGCTTGAACTCATGAACTGTGAGATCACGATCTGAGCTGAAGTCGGCGCTTAACCGACTGAGCTACCCAGGCACCTTTCATCTTTTCAAGTTTCTAATTAAATTACTGCCAAGACCAAAGTAGTCTTACAGTTAGAAATACAAACCTACTGGGGCACGTGGGTGGCTCAGTCGGTTGAGTGTCCAACTTCAGCTCCAGTCATGATCTCGCAGTTCATGAGTTCAAGCCCCACGTCAGTCTCTGTGCTGACAGCTCAGAGCCTGGAGCCTGCTTTGGTTTCTGTGTCTCCCTTGCTCTCTGCCCCTCCCCTGCTCATGCTCTGTCTCAAAAATAAATAAATGTTAAAAATTAAAAAAAAAAAAACACAACATATTATTTAAAAAAAAATACAAACCTACTTAACTAAATTCTCACCTGTTTTTTCATTCCGTGAATCTTTGGAGGAAAGGATAAAAAGAATAGCAATATGTACCATAATAGAAATAAATGAGCTCAGAGTCACTGTTAAAATATCCTTCTCATCATATTAAGTTCTCTTCACTAAGGACCAAAAATACAAAATCTACACCAAAACTTTGATAGTTATGTGAATCCCTAACCTTTAATAAGGCTCCACTTAATCGTACTTAGGTAACCTTTTTTTTTTCATTAAAGTAGGAAATGGACAAATCCAATGAAGCATTTCCTAACATGACTAACATGTTTCTAACATGACTGCCTAATTATCTCTGCTAACAAATGATACTGATAATCTAAAACTAATTCACTTTTGGCCTAAAAGGCACTTCTGACTTTCTTCTGCTCTTGCAACAAGAAACTGTTATTCTAATTACGACTGATCCACCAAAGTAACCTCAAAGCCGTAACAGAAAGAGCATTAGAGATCAATGGTACAAGTAGCAAAAGATAAGACTGAAGACTTGGGTTTTATATTTCCACCAAAAGACTTACAGATCTTTTCTGGATCTTCCTTGCCAAATCTTTTAGTCAAATTGAAACTGTAAGATGATGTGTCATGTTGCTTTGACTCAAAGGTATGCATGCCCCAGATGGAGATCAAATCAACTCAGGAGAAATTAAGTTAGTTTTTTCTAAGTAAAAGGTAATTTACTATGGTGGAAGAGAATCTAAATGTATGACAGATAGTGCTGGAAAGTAACTCTAGATATTGAACTTGCACAGATGTCCCAACAAGGGCAGGGTTGGTCCACCACTGTTGTTTCATACTGCATGACACAAAGATACCCCCCAGCTCTACTACTTACTAGGGGTATAATCTTTAACAAAGTTTAACAGCTCTACACTTTGGCTTCCTCATCTGTAAAAATGGAGATGATAGTGTTAAAGATTAAATAACATATACTGAAAAGCACCAAACACACTATCTGACACATAAGTATGAACTCAAATGTTGTGAGTGGGTAATTAACACAAATAATTGAGATTTGAGAACACCACTAATATTACTTTTTTCTTTCTAAATAAAAATTTAGTATTAGGCTTTAAACTCATGCAAAGCTAAGAAAGCAACTCGGGTCCTTCATATTATATTTAGTTTTTAGACCTTGATTGCCCTAGGACTTATAAAGAATAAAGACCTCAAATCAGAAGACCTGTTTTAAGTCCACCTTAAAATAGTTATCAGATCAGCTTAGATCATTCATTTTTTGTTTGTCCACTTGTTAATATATGAAATAGATGACATACCATCTGTCCATTCTAATAAAAATGAACACTGGTAGAGTCAAATAAGATGTGACAGAATTTAACATTCTTTGTAAACAGAAGGGGCTAATATTAACAAGGTATAATAGTTTAATTATAATTCAAGTTTTTCCCATCAAAACTAAAGGCAAACATCACCCATCAAGAACATGCAGTAGGGGCACCTGTGTGTTTTAGTCGGTTAAGTGCCCAACTCTTGATTTGGGCTCAAGTCATGATCTCATAGTTCCTGGGTTCAAGCCCCGCGTTGGGCTCTGTGCTGACGGTGTGGAGCCTATTTGGGATTCTCTCTTCCTCCCTCTTTGCCCCTCCCATGCTCTCTCTCTCAAAATAAATAAACTTAAAAAAAATTGTTTTAACCAAAAAGACCAAAATTTACTAAAAAAAAAAAAAAAAAAAAAAAAAAAAGAACATGTAGTTGATAAGGTATACAGAAACTCCAGGCTTTTTTTTTTTAATTAAACATATTCTCTGCATTAATGATGAAGAAATATAACCGTTAGTAATATGAGGCAAAGTCATAGTAATTCTATTAATTTGCTAAAAATATTATTAAGAAAAACAGTGAAAAAAATTTTGTTTTAGCAGCTACTCAATGACATAATCATTTTAACTGTCCTGGATTTTTACAAATACTGTAAGAGTTTTAGTCATTAAAATTATAAAAGTCAACTTACTTGTATCTGACAGTTTGTACAGTTTCTGCTGAAACATTGTTAACAATACATTTAGCTGCACATTCCAATCCCTGCCAGACAGTTGAAAATCCTGCAAATATATTTAAAAGTAAGTAAAATGATAGCTAAAGAAATGGACCTTCCTAGTTAAATTTCTGGCCTATTGTTACCTTGAACACTACTTGCTGCTACGACCATAGCACCATCCAGAGGAGACTTTCCATTTCTGTCTTTTTTAAGAGATTCTGGAACAAGTTTGCTTCCATGCTTCTTGACGTGTGGAGCTAGTTCCTTTCCAACACAATTTGCTACAGTGCAAACTCCATCAACTAACATAACCATAAAAAGAAAAGAAACACTTAAAAAATGTTTCCCTTGATTCTACCATTCTTACTTAGCAAAATTCTTATATGAGCATCTAACATTGTTTTACTGCATAATTTACCATTTCTATATAAGGATGAGAACAAGGGCTGGCTAGTTTTAAACAAAGGCTATTATCTGGTTTAAAGACATGTTTGCAGAGCTGAAGGATTATAACCTTGCCTCTTAAATATAATGTTCTTTATGGCAATTTGCTTAAAAGAAAACAGAGACTGCTGCAGTGTAAGAGCTATAGGTCCACCTTTCATGTTTTTCAGCTATGAGGGTTTCTATGGTCTATCAACAAATATCTTACTGAAATAGTAATAAGGTATTTAAATCTATAAAAAAAATAAAACCATAATCTGATTCAAAAGAATATTGAATATTGAATCCCAAGAAGATAATCTTACTAAATTTAATCATAACCTATGAAGGGGTGATCCGACCATCTCAAAATACCAAACTTTAAGGCTATGATTCTCAAAGGAGCAGGAACGAGAAGCATATGGCTTGGGAAGGCGAACACCAGAATCACTGAATCTGCTTAACTGAAATAATACATCCCTCCACTTGACCCTCAGCTATGACACAGTGAGCTGTCCTTAAAAGAATGTATCATATTCAAGGATAGCCAATACATTCAGAGCCATTCCTTTTCAAAGGTACAGACACTTCCCTCTCTGACCCAGCAAAACAACCCTTTAACCGATGTTTCTCAAACTTTAATATACAAATAAAAATCACCTAGGAATCTTGTAAAAATGCAGATGCTGAATTGGTAATGTGTGCCAAGTACCTGAAATATATTTGGGTATTAGTATTTCTAACGTATTTGAGCCTTAGTATTTCTAAGGCTCTCAGGTTGATGCTGCTACAGATCCCACGATGAATAGCAAGGTGAAACAGCTTCATCCTAATCCTTTACTCTTAAGGTTAAACCACATAAATGTGCATTTAGATTAACCCAGATTAAGAGACCATTTTTAATTTAACTGAAAGGAAAGTCTTCCAAAGTTACTTTACCCAGGAACTGACTGACTTTTGCTGCTCCTCCTGTAGCCTGCTTTGCTATATAAAGTCCCCTGGTCACAGCTGGACTAACTTCCACTGGTTTTTCTTCTGGTTGAATCCGTTCACGGAGTTTAGAAGCGCCTTTCTGGATTGCTTTCCCAGTAAATTCAGCACCTTTGACCAAACCCCAGCTCACCCAGGAAGCACCTTTTTATAGGAAAATTTAAAATTGCACAATTAGAGTTGATTATACCTGTAAACCCTTTAATAACTTACCAACAGGAAAAAAACAAAACAAAACAAAACAAAACAAGGAATTCAATGTTTAGATCCCAAAGATGCCATGAACTTTCAAGCCAACTTTATACTTATAATTTTCTGCCTGGAATACACATCTTTTCTAAGTAAATTCATCTTTCAGTACTTAGGCCATAGATCACTCAATAACAGAGTTCTATATTACTCTATGCTGCCACTATAACTTGTAGGTATCTCTCCATGTCACTGACCACACTGTTACTATTGTTAGGAACTAATTTTGAGTTGGTACCATTAAGATGGTATTTGGCTTGAGGACCCAGGTATGCTTGTTCTTCTTGCCTTGGTCCAGGTACCACTTTTCGCCCATGAAGTACTGAGGGGTTTAGACACAAGTAATGCAAGCTGGAAACCAATACACCTATATCTCAAACACCAAGGCAGAAGAACTCTTCGCTTGCTTTAGACTAAAGGCATAAGGCAGGGAGACCTGTTCCTCCCTCAAACCCAAACCCCACGATCTCAGCACCTTTTAGCTTATATCTAAACCTGAATAACAAAGACAAAAGAATACTCAAAAAAATTCATGAGAAGAAAAGATGTAAGAAGAAAACTTGGGAAGCCTAGATGGTTTACACATTTGTCGTGAGAACAGACCCTAGCACTTTGTTTTGCTCAATGCTTCCTGCAGAATGAATGAAAAAAGAGAGAGAAAGCGGCACAGTACAGACTGCTCTAGCGAAAAGGCCCTGCACACATGCAGGGAAAGGAGAAGTGGGAATGAAATGGGAAAAGCAAGAAAAAATATACAAAGAGAATAGTTGCCCCTAAGAGGAAGAATAAAGTGTTACCCTGCCTTGGAGAGCTTACAATTTTAAATATTTCCTTTTTGGCTATACCCTGAAACAATGAGCTTGGACATATAAAATACTTAAGTATATTGTACCAAGGTCTGTGGCATAGCTTTTACATAATTACTTTCACCTATGAGTGAGCAGGTACCCAATGTCATGTGAAAATCCTGTTTGTTTAAAAAGGCTGACAATGAAAAGTAAAGTGGTGACTGATTAAAAAAATTGTGGTACTTCTGTTTTTGTTTTAGTCAACACATCCATCTAACTCAAACCCTACCCCCACCATCCTACCCTTGGGGAAGGACCAGGTCTCAACCCAGGGAAAAAGCTTTCAGCCAAGAGTTCCCGTAACAATAAAGAGATTAAAGACCTCTATTAAAAAACAAAACAAACCAAAAAAAACCAAAGAACAAAAACCAAAAACATGTATTTTTAAAGTTAACTCACAAGTTGAAAAGATACAAGAAGTAAAAAACCAGCTGAACTTGAAGACTGAGAAATCATAAAACAAATGATAATGAAAAAGGAAAGCTCTATACTCCTTCAATGAAACAAGCAAGAGGGACAGAGTCCATTGATGACTGAGAAGAATAAATGGAAATGAGATAAAAGAAAAGTCACAGGACTGATAAAGAGACACACTAGATCAAATTATAAAGAAGCTATCCCCATGGAAGAGCACATAACAGAGATAATGTGTTAAAACTGAAAAGACTGCAACAGAAGATCAAGAAATGTAATGTTTTATTGGTAGCTACTAAGATCTTTTAAATGGCATGTGTAGTGCCAGATATAAATTTATTCTATAAACGTTCACGTTATTTGCACCCATTTAATGTTGAGATACAGCAGGCAATGAATGTCTGCTGAATAAATGAGAAGTTGGCAGATGACTTAAAATGATCTCACTCAAATCTAACATAATGGAGGGGGGTTCTAATCAGCCCATTGTCATATATCCTCTACCTCCTTCCAAATTAGCTTACTAAACTCTACTCCATCTAAGATGTTTGGCAGTTGCCTTCTTAAAAGTAATTCTAGGCTCCTCAAGCCAATATTCTACACAGATAATTTTTAAGCAGTTCATATTTTTTCACCTTTTATATTCATAAAACCTAAGACTGTAGCTTTTACTGATCTTAACTGATTCTCTGACAGTGGACAGGAATCAATCATGGGCTAAACTGACTGAGCTCAATTTAGATCCCTGATTACTTATTTTTGTACAGAGCCTGCACAAGTCAGGAAGAAATAGTAGCTTGACAGATCAGATTATTTTCCTCTGGAATAAATCTTGGGTATTTTCTGCACCTCTTTGCTACTTATACTTTTAAGTATTTGGTGAGGTGGTGGGTTTTCATTCTATCTACTAAAAAGCACATAAAGAGATATATACTCTGATTGGCAGTTAGTTTTAATGTAACCAACTATTAGAGATATTTCTAGAATTCTGAGGGAATAAGATGAAAAGTGTTACTAACACCTGCTGAAGTCTCAAGCAGTAAAGTAGGCCTCTTTGCGTTACCATAATGTAGTTTTTGCTCATTCTCAAATGATGCACTGCTGAGAGTTTTTCTGAAATCTCTAAAGAGATCTCTGCCCAGAATTAGCTGATACTAAGGATGCTCTACCTCTCTGAATAGAATCAGTGTGTGAAATCTTTGGAGGTCTAAGACTCTGTGACATGTTATACTTTCCAAAGATGGTCAAAACAGTATTTCCTGTTCTACATGTTCTTTTAACATGACCTTGACATTCCTCCCATTGAGAAGTGGGGTCTCTGTTACAATCCCTTCAATTTGAGCAGGTTTGTTACTTCCTTGTGATGAGTGATACTAGAAATTTCCAAGAATATGTCAGGAAGAGTATGCAGCCTCTAGCTGTTTGCTATATCATATACGCTTCGAACCCTGAGCTACCATGTAGAAGCCAAACTGGCTTCAGGCTGCCAAGCTGTGAAGAAGTTAAACCACATGGAGACCATGTCTAGGCACTCTATTTGGCAGTCCTAGATTTTGAGCTCTTCCAATCCAGATGCCAGATTTGTGAGTGAAGGAGCCTTTGGATGATTCCAGACCCCAGATACTGAGTCACTAGTCAGCCTTTGAGTCTTTCTACCTAAGGTCCTGACCTCATAGAGCAGATCTAAGCAATCTCTGCTGTGACCTTCTGGAATACCTGGTCCACAGTTATCCTAAGCATAAACAAATTGTTGTTTCATGCCATTAAGTTTGGAATGGTTTGTCACACAGCAATAGTAAATAGAACTATTTACTATTTACTATAAATAGAGGTATAAATTTTAAAAAGTTTATAACCTTTGAAATTAGTTATCTACCTATGTGTGAATATAGGCAAGTTTTCTGAATACTGACCTAATAGCCTAGCAACCTGTAAAGTTATGGGGCAGGGTAGTAAGAGTGAAGGTTTTTCTTTATAACTTCTTTGAAAATCTTTTTTCAAGGATCAATTTTAACTGTTAAAAACTGTAATTGAAAATTCTGGCTGTCTTTTCTTACCTGTAGCAGCTCTCTGACACCAGGCAAAATATTTTGTTAGCTCCTAGCTAATTAATTTTTCCTTATTTTAGCTTGTTGGTTTTTCATGTTAAAGGTTTTTTTCTGCTTTAGACACCTGTATTATTTTAATGGGGTTTTAGTCCAGACATGGAAGTCTGTATTGACAGTCTTTTAAATGACTGGTCAAGATCCCTTTACAGGGTCATGAATTTGGCTAACTAGTGACTGGTAATGTTTTTTAAAAACAAATTAGAATGTCTAAATCTGAGCTACTATAGTTGAAAAGCTAAAATGTTAACCAATAAAAGTGAAAAGATCTATGTCAGTAATGATAATTCTGGTTTTAAAATAACTGATCTGGGGCACCTGGGTAACTCAGTCACTTAAGTGTCTGACTCTTGATTTAGGCTCAGGTCATGATCTCACGGTTTGTGAGTTCGAGCCCCAAATCAGCTCTGCACTGACTAGCTGAGCCTGCTTGGGATTCTGTTTCCCTCTCTCTCTGCCCCTCCCCTGCACTCTCTTTCTCCCCAAAATAAATATATAAATACATAAACACATAAATATATATATCTAACATATATATAAACGCATGTATATACTAAATATATACAAATATATGTAAGTATATATATATATATAAATAAGCCTTTAAAAAATTGTAAAATAATTGATCTGATGCCCTTTCTAACCAAAATTAAATAGTAGGGCCTACATCTCAAAAAGCTTGGCTGTAATCCTCAGATCTTTAATACCTCCACTACTATGTGGTTAGGGAGTGCTGGTTTGCTTCCAAAGATGGATGAATATCTTATCATTTTTTGGAGGAAGAGGGAAGGGGAGAAAAGAAAAGGATTAAGGGAGAATTTCAAAGAGGAAAGGAGAATAACTAATTTTATGTTCAGAGTTGTCCTAAGAGTTTGGGGATTCCTGAAGTTTTTCACTATCAATTTTCCCAAAAGTGAAACAGAAAAAAAGCAAGAAGAAACTTACACCTATAGGATAATATGTGATGTTCTAAGACACTAGTTCCTTTCAGGTATTTAAAAATGATCATTTAGAACCCAAATACAAAATTACCTTTCTAAGTAGTCACTTATGGATTCCAAACATTTCACATTATATGGGGAAAAAGTTAGCATTACTGTAATACCTGACAAAATATTTTGAGCCACTTTCTCACTCCATTCGGGTAATTCCTTTGCTTTGTCTTCTGAACCTGGCTCGTAGGGTACAATGTGACTCAGATTAACTTCTTCACTTGAAGTATCTTTGGTCTAAATAGTAAAAATATTTCAAAATGTAAAACAGTAAAATACTAAGGGGAAAAATGATAAGCATTATTTAATAAAATATTAAGCCAACAAACACTAGTTATAATTAATGAGATTATTTCCACCCAACATAGCTATCAGGACATTTTATATACAATATCATAACTGCCATGAAGCTGAAAACTATACTGGTCTTATGTAAGGTCTCACTGGTAAATAAGGTTTAAATACCAACATATCTCCAATAGAGCATTTATCAACTCATATTTAAACTGATGAGATTACAGGGTTCCTTTATATAGCTATCAACCCCTTAATAAGAGTATGCACATGGTGTACTCAGTAAGATTTAAAAGATTTGTTAAATGACTCAATTGGTAAGGATACATCCAAATAAATTGGTTTTGATAGAAATCAAGTAAAGCAAGTAGAAATATATACACACAGAAAAATCTATTCCATCTGAATGGAAATGGGGAACATAGAAATACCTGTATTTTGCTAATTTAATAGCTGTTATGTGAGCTAGGGCCAACACTCAAATTGTCAAAGCTCAATGCACTCATTCTAAGAACTTAACAGCAAGCTAACTCAGACCTCATAATATAATTTGAAAATAAAACTGCCTAAGAGAACTAAGAGAACTTCACTTAAAATATAAAACATGAAAAACAAAACAAAAACTTCTATGGGAAGGGGGAAGCCATTTATAAGTAAAACCCAAAGACAAACGGAACAAAGTATTTACAATTTCTATCTCTGATAATGGGCCAATGTCCTAATATATAAAGAGCTCCTAGAAATTGAGAAGATTAGTGACCCAGTCATAAAAAGTGGACAAAGTACAAGAACAGACAACACACAGAAAACAAAATTCAAGGAATCCTTAAGCAGATACACATCACTCATAATAAAATCAATACAAATTAAGATATTCCAATACACCATTTCTCATCGATCAGACTGCCAAAATACAGAAAGATTGATCAGCTTCTCTGTGGATGAGGCTATGAGGA